>NC_079523.1:1132591-1432591 GCF_003711565.1 Takifugu flavidus | reverse complement strand
GAAAAGTCGGGTTTCAGATGTTGCAAATGTCACGCGTAGGACTGAGAAACTGGCAGAAGGAGGATCGGTGACAGGAAAGGTTGGTGCTAAAGGTCCCAAAACGCTGCAAAGTGGGTTCAAGAGCAGCCGAACGTGAACCTGTGAGAGGGAAAACCACAAGAGGGCTCTGCCTGGCACGGGGTGGGTGTTGAACAAATGAGGTAAGTTGTCATTGTCACAAGGAGTCCGGTGCTGCAGTCACCTGACGGCTCAGAATGAACGGAGACAAAGGGTTCGTACAAGGTCGCGCTGCAGCCGAGGATGACTCAGCAGAAACTGCAAACCGCGTTTTTTGACACGCGCTTCAAAGGAATCGTCCCTCAATGGCAAATCAAGCCTCAGACTGTGAGACGGGGACGAAGAGCCGCAGACAGAATTAGAAGAAGACCTGGGATCCTTTCAAATTCGATCAGAGAAGGCAGGAACAGAAACTCTCCACACAGACGCACGGCGCTCACTTTAGCCACCGTTGGGGTATTTTTAGAGCCGATGCAGCTCCTCAGTTATATTTTTTTAATTTCATGTTTCATTTCACGAGTCTTAAAGCAGAAATGTGGCTGCGGCACCGACAGCAGTGGTGAAGCCTTGCAGATGTGACGTGAGTCTAATCCATCACTGTAAGTGAAAATGGCAACTTTGCACACCAGGAAGCCATTTTCCATTAGTGGCTTTAGGCTTTATTACAGGAAGACACAATAGAATAGTGCCCAATTCAAAAGTTCCTCTTTTTTTTTGCCAGCTCATCTCTGTGGCCATTATGCACCAGACTACGCAGAGACGTCCCTGGGTGCCACCGACTGCAGGGCCTCAGAGAGCAGAACAGAGGCAGGACAAAAACATGACATCACCCCCCACCAATGTAGTGAAAGGAGATAAATGCCACAGTGTAAGTGGCACTAGTGCCGCAGATGCAGCGCTGTAGCAAGAACTCTAAAAAAGACTGAGGTCACGGGTCCACAGTCGCGCAGCACATCTCTATTTGATACATTTTGTCATCAGAATTCAGCCGTGACTCTACAATAGTCCACGTTTATTGCATTTGAATGAACTGATTTGAGATGTAAACTAGTCATTTCATCAAAAATGTAAATCACAGTGCAGTGAGGATGCAGAACAGGCCATGAACTCTCTGTATATGAACTCTCTTCAGACAGACAGCTGCAGATGGACCCTGGTTTGCTGCTCTGGTGATCAGAGTTCCTCCACCTCCGACTGCAGATCAGTGCGGAATCATACGGAAAGATTGTGGACAAGCAAACAATCAGACGAGGTGGTTTAGTGTGGCCGGCAGCAGTACCGTAGAGACTTTCCTGTATGGAACAGAAGCGAAATCATGCAGAGGTCTGTACACAGCGGAGAAACATTAGGTCGATTTTGAGTCAATTCACAAATAAAAGTAACATTCAAATGTTTTCAAATGGTTGATTTTCCTGGAGATGAAAGGAAATTTGGACTGGATTGATCTTGTGTGCCGGCGTCACTGGCTGCAGCGCACACTGAATTAGAGACCCCTCCCCCACTAGACACAAGCACACACACACACACACTTGCACTGTATCCCTCCCCCACAACTAAATATTGGAATGCTGGATTTTTTTAAAACAATGATGTCACTGGTGTCGGGACTTAAACATTGAGCCCTGATGGGTTCAAAACAAACACAATTCTGTCTTTTTCTCCGAGCAACACGTGTTTCCCCCAGTAAAGGTGCACACGCCGTTGTTTCGTTTTAAGCGAGGGTGCTTTCTGACGCCACGTATATCATGGGGTAGAAATCTGCCCAGCGACTGGGTGTACTGGGGGTAGCTACTTAAGTTAATCTGTCAGCCGTTTACACATAATGTATCTTTTATGAAGGCTTCATGTGATGACCTAATTCTTCTCAGAGCAGCAAAGAAGCAATATGGTGCAGATGAGAACAAGCCCGAGCATCCAGCTGATCCTTTTACTATCCTCAACCCGACAAGGGGATACGGAGGCCCGACAGCGGCCGACCAAGCAGGCGACCGCTGATGCCTTGTGAGGGCGATAGCGAATGGCTGCGGACCATGGCGTCGTCGGCTTTACCCAAATCTGCGCTGCGTCCCACAGCAGAAAAAGACAGCCGAAGCAAAGAGAGAGAACTCCGCTCTCTGGGGCTGCTTGATTAAAGCAACCACTGGCTGCCACAGTGGGAACGGGAAGGGTTCAAATACCAGAAAGCTGTGCAGTTATTTTGATATTGACATAGATTGACAGGACTGTGACGGCGCCGTGTCTCACGCACCGGTAAAAGACGCCACCAGAGGTGGTTAAAATCCTGCAAAGCGGCTAAAACTAAAAGGAAGCTGCTTAAGCTTTCACCCCCACAGCGCACTGCTGTACTGGGCCCAGTGGTTTTCGAGCCTGGTGGACGCTGGCTTATCTCTGACGTGTCAGTAGAGGTTCAGGACTGTCGAATATTCTGAACTGTGAAGTGACTGAACGCTCAGCTGGAGCCGCTTAATGTTCTGTATCTCAGCTGCTCTGAACCCCCCCAGGGCACCGGCATTTCTAACAAAAGGGGAGGCAAATGCAGAAAAAAAATTAGAACTATAAAGAGCCAACAGTGAGGATGGGAGCTGAGACTGAGGGAGTGTCTTCTCTTCCGTCTTCCCTCTGTAATACTGGGATGTTGCTGTCTGTGACTGTTTGATAAATGATTCAACACATTTTAAAGGAGGCTGTAGTGGACTGGAGCAGCAGCAGGATTTATACACATACAGTAAACTGGTGCAATGTTGTTAAATGCCAACCGGGTCACCGAAACACAATCCACCAGCTTGTTGAGCAGCTACGAGTTTTATCAAAGGTCATCCGACACAAGCGGAGGGAGATATTGCATCGTCGTGTGCAGTGGCATTTACAGGAGTGACGTACGGATGAAGGTTGTGCATGAAACTGTCGGGAGGACCTTGGCGGCACAAAGATCAAGTCAGAATTTTTACAGCCATTTAAAGACGGACAAAGCAGCTCTCCAGCCCATCAGAAACCAACACTCAGAGCTGTTGTTGTTGTTTTTGTGGACTGATTCATCACACGAACGCTGGCTTCCAATCAGGACATCAGAAACATCCTCTGGTCTGGGCTATGAATTCAGCGTTGGTTGCCATGGTGATAATAGCAGGGTTAAAATAGAGCCACTCCGGTGACAGTGAAACTCAGGATCAGCCTCGGTGCGCCCGCCGCTCTAACCCATTAATCTTGTTTAGTAGCGCGTGTCATCTAAACAGAAGATAATGGACACAGAAACATCAGTGAAACACAGGAAATGAGCCTGGGATCAGACAGATTCACGTGTGATGAGGCAACGGAAGACAAGGAGGACGGACCAGCAAGAAGCCGAAGTGAAAGACACGATAAAGACGGGAATAATCCACGAAGAAATAGCCACTGTAGGTTTAAGGTAGACGTTGAGGTTGATGGTGAGCTGGTTGTGGTGCCTGTTCTCTGTAAATGTTCCAGGGAAACATAAAGCAGAACTGTTTTATCCTTTTCTCGGTTCCTTATAACATTAACGGTCCGTTAACAACATTAGAGATCTGATTTCTTTCATTTATAGGTCGCACAGTCTCGTTCTTTTGGTGATAAAGTCACACAAGAAGAGTAGAGAAGCAGGACAAGCAGAAAAATCAAATCCCTGACCTGTTTCTCTGGCCTTTATCTCCTACAGCGGCCGAACCAGCACAAACCAAACTCACCCACCAATATTACCTCTTCAGTACTTTTTAAAGGGTCCAATTCAACTCAAAGCGGAGGTCACACCGTTTTTGTGTTAATAACTACAACTTGTGTGCAGATGTCCCCCATCTTTAACCTCATTAATATTAAATGGGTTTGTCTTCGCTGAGTGGTCCACTCACCCTTCAGAGTGTTGGATTATTGCACAGGCGTCCCCGAGGAGGAGTTCAGCTTTAATCACGGTTGATGTGTCCTGCTGTTAATGTTCCAGAGCTCCTTAAAAAAAATCAATCTGAAAACACAAACTGATCCGTTTACACTCCAACTCATGTTGTCTGAATTATTGATAATGTGTCTCTTGTGGCCTTCAGGTGCAAAGTTCTGGACTCTGGAGGTATTTGCAGGGGCAACGAGCCCAACGTAATCATGCAGAACTATTTATTTATTGTTTTGATACCTGGAAACACCCCTCTCTATCAGTGTGTTCTTGGGTTGTGATTTCATGGATGTTACTGGCCAGATTACAATGTCTATCCTTAAGATTTAATGCTGCAGATTCTAGTTTTAAGTTTTCCCCACATTCATTCTTAACATCCAGAAGGCTCATTTGTTCCAGCACCTTTAAAACAGACATGAGAAGTTATGAAGAATGGAAATAATTCGGTGTGAATGAGCGCTCAGACTTGCTGCTCTGGTGCGAGTGCGCGCATCATCGGAGGCTCCGGCGGTTGCATGTGTTAGTTTGCCCCCTCCCTCAGTCCACAGGGGCGGGGCCCGCATAGCTCATCACCCTGGGCCGCCCTCCGTGGAGGGTCCAGAGCAGCACCTTTCCGCCGGTCGGGGACGCCCACCGCGGAGAACAGCTGCTCATCATCATCATCATCATCATCATCATTACCACAATTATTTGGTTTCTTTATTTTCTTTGCGCTCGTCTGCTGAAGAGGTCCTGAGCTCTTCGGGAACATCTGCTGGACTCTTTGAGTGGTTCCGTCCTGATCAGTGAGTGCTGCTCTCCGATCGATTACTCGATCTCGTTTTGATCGATTTCTTTCCTTAAACGCACAGATGTGTGAAATGATCCGTGTTCATTTATGACAAAGTAGTTAAAGGTTATATTTCATTATGAATCTGACACAGTATAATATGTAGTGCATAGTAATAATAATAATAATAAAGGTAAATGTCACAATTGCGTGCATTTATTTTTAGATTCGTAATAGTTTTTTGTCTGAACGATTAAGAGCTTAAAGAAAATGTATTTATTTATTAAAATTACGTTTCAGGAGTTTTACCAGGAATAGACATGTCATGTTTACTTTTGTTCCATCTGGAAATGCCATTTAAACGTTTTCCCTTTCACTTAAATCTATTTTTTTTCTTTCATTTACCAAAATATTTACAGCCACCAAACTTAAGAAATGCAAGTTACACTGATGTTTAAACATTTTTCTGCACTCGGCGTTTCAACTTTATGTTACCTTCATTTTACTGCCGCACTGAAAAGACGTTTTACTAAAGGGGAAAAGAAATTCACTCAACACTAAATATTTCATCATAACTTACAAATTAAAAATACAGCAACTCCTGGACTTGCATTATACATCGCTGCATGCTGGCACGTGATTGGCTGTGGGCCCGCTGACACCCTCCTCATCCACCCAGCAACTCCCTATTCCTCATGCCACGGTGGTTCTTTGCCTCCGAGGGTCTTTTCTGCAGCATCCAGCGTGGTAACCATGGCAACGGCGGCCTGACCCCGCGTACGCCGCTGCAGCTACGACAGGCTTGACCTGAATTCCTCGCTGCATCTGAGGCGGGCGAGCAGGCACACATGACTTCAGCAACTGACCCGTTTCTCATTATTGGCAGTCAAGACGCACAAACGTCGATTCTCCGGCGTCACGGCTGACCGGAGACCGTTGTGCTGCCTCTGCCCTGCAACTCTTGTGCATCAGCCCCAGGCTCTTTCAGACATTTGGGAGTGCTGCTATAGAAATGTAGGCTGAGAGAAGAGGCAGAAAAAGTCTTTATAACCCTGGCTTTGATGAAGAGTAGCGCCATCAGATCTCCGTTGTTAGCTCCATTAGTTTCTAGTATTTTTAGATGTTAAAGTAGCGGCAGGGAAACATATTTCCAAATGTCTGGATGGAATTTTAGACCCTAGGTTGACTGGTTTAGACACTTGAGAGTGAATGTTTTACGGCAGGAAAGAAGGGATGGGCTGTGAAATTATGATTAACACAGAATGACAGGACAGTTCCAGGGAAAACCTGTCTGATATGCAGTTTCCTTTTGAGGGGGGTGTATAAATGTAGCAGCTGCCCCAAAGTTTGACTGCTCAGCTGTTTGCTGCATCACTTTATACAAGAGGAGAGGACAAATTTCATCTGTCACTTAGACTACGACCTTGATTTTGGTCTCATATTAGGAATGTGTTGCCCTTTTGGCGACGTCGCCTGCTCCCTCTTCCCTGCACTGAATCACTGTCAGAAGTGTGCACGTCTGGAGCGTAATCGCCATAAACATCTATAAATATCTTCAGTGTCCCTCTCCCAGTAATATGAAAATGGAGGAATGAAACATTGATGTCCTTGAATGATATCAATGAGCAGACGTTGTGGGCTTAAATCAGCAATCGTGAAGTGTTCGGCTCTGGTCCTCAGAGCTCAGCTGTGGCTTCCCGGAGGTGTCAGTTGGTGTCAGAGCCAGACTGTGTGGGAGCGCCTATTTCTGTCCTTCCTTCAAGGAGCCTCTCTCTCTTTTTCGCCTGCTCGTTTTGCCAATTAATGCCTCTTTGGTTCATTCTGTCTGCCGCCGTCTTGTCCTCACTGTTTAGTCTACAGATTAAATCGGTGCTTCCTTCCCCGCGACGGCCATGTTGCATTGGTAAAACGTAAATCTGTAAATTGCAGTGAGCTACATTGTTTCCTCTTTATTGCTGATGGAAATTGACAATGAAAGCTAAAGTGTTGTTTGCAGCCTGAGATTAATATTGCAACAGAAACCAGCGAAGCAATACGTCATTAAAGCATCTGTGGAGGTACCGGAGCCATCCTTACCCAGCACCTTTACCAGGTTTTGAGATGTTGGAGGCATATATTTATGCATTCTGGGCAGCCTGAGCAGATGTGCAGTGAATTTAGAAGAGGCCATACTGAAAGTTGCATTTATCATCAGTGCGTCTTTTTAAATGCACTCTTTTGTACTTGTGTTTGGGGCCAGCCAGGCCCCCCCCCCTGCCCTGAAACCATGTGACTCACACGCTTACAATGCAGCTCTCTGTCTTCTCTTACTTGATTCGGTCTGGCATTTACAGCATTGAGCCTTGCAGTTGTTACTTTCACATGGAGCCGGGCTGCTGAAGTGGCCACCCCGTTGGAGCACAGGCTGATGCCAGGGCTTCTGTTGATCCTGTGTTGTAGATGAGATGGACCAGCAGAGGGTGCTCCACTCTGGCGTCCTGATCTCAGGGGTTCGTACGCCCCCTGCACGCCGGAACAGCAAGTTAGCGAGCCTGGGGCGCATCTTCAAGCCCTGGAAATGGAGGAAAAAGAAAAATGAGAAGCTGAAGCCTCAACCAAGTGAGTGTTACATCAGACATCGGCTGGTTCAGGAACCTCCCGGAAAAAAGGAACATGGAGGCCGTATTTGCAAATAGACTCATCGCGCAGTTTTTTTTTTAGTAGAATCGGTGAAGCAGGTTCACGAATGTGTGTCTTTTTGCAGTGGAGAAGAAAGCAGCTGCACGGCAGAAGCGAGATGACCTCATTAGGAGAAACCCCGGGGAGATGGAGACAGGTGCAGCACGAGAGATGCACACAGACCTGCACACTGGTCAGTGCACACATCCAGCCTGCTGCACAGATTCACGTTTGCCCTCTTCCTGCCTGCAGACTCGGATCTGGCCTGTGGGGGGAACAGTGGAGACCCAGACACCCCGACCCAGTCTGATGGGGAGGACAGAGAGGAGGAGCCCATGGCACCTCTGGCCAGCACCAGTGAAGACCTCAGCAGCGATTTAGAAACTTCCATGGGTACAATGCTGCTCTGTGATAATTGTAATATTTAAAATATTTCCTCCTGCAGCCACTGTTCATTCTGCCAGTCAAATAGTATTTATGTCATTCTTAGTTAGGCGTACTGTTGGTGCGACTCCAGAGCAATTAAAATAATAATATATATTTTAGATGCTTGGTCTCTTATTGTCCACTAGGAGGCAATAAAGACCTACCAATTAAAGCAAAATTGTGCTTTCGTTTCAGTGCAAGAACTGACTGATGCGTCAAACACAGCAGGGGGCACATGTGAAAGCACGGACAGGGCGGACGAAAGCGCCTCACAAGGCCAGTCCACCAACGAGGAGGCAGCGGTGAAGATGGAGCCTGCAGAGGTGAAACAGGAGGTAGCAGCGGCCCCACCTGCAAGACGGGCCAGCACTTCAACTCCATCCAACCTGCCGGTCCGGCTGCTGACCAGGCTGGGCAGCCTGGACGGTGAGTTTACGGGGGAGAAAAGGCAGCTTCGCTGGTTCCCCTCACTGGTAAACTGTGACGCTTTTGCCCCCAGGTGCCCTTCCAGTGCCGGTTAAAAAGTCTCCAGCCACTTTACCCAGGAACTTCACTCTTCCCAAAGATCCTCACAGCTCCTTGCTGCGAGGGAGAATCTCCACACCCCCCATCTCTGGGTCTCCCCACATTGGGACTCTTCACCCTCACCTGCCCCCTAGCTGTATCATTGAGGAACTGCACCGTGCTCTGGCCACCAAGCACAGACAGGAGAGGTGGGACACAACAAGAGATGCATAATAATGAACGATACACTTATTTTCTTACATTACCTTTAGACATACAAGCTTCCTACCACATGCTCATGATCCTATGATCACAGTTTCCAGGCAAAAGAGGGGCGCTCATCTCTGAAGCGCCGTTTGGACGGCCGTCTGTCCCGCACGTCCAGCACGGAGAAGGAGCCCGCCGGCGAATCAGAGGGCAAGAAGGAATCTGATGAGAACAAAGAGAACTGGCGCCTGGATGAATACTTGAGCGACCAGGACAGCTGGAACGAGTCAGTGATCTCGGGTAGGTCTGCTGGCGATACACGTGCGCTCCAGTATTTACTCGGCTTCCATTGCAAAAAGCCAGTAAATTGTGGACGCGCAGTCAGCGGATAATGAAGCAGCCTAATCTCTACTGGTGTTTACAATGACAGCATGAGGCTGCTAAGTTACAGCGGTCTCCCAACATCTGCTCTGGTGGCCTAATTCTTGGTCGCTCACATGTGGGTCAAGCATGGAGTTACGCTGGATTTAGGGTCCGATTACTGTGTGGATCTTGGGGGGCTTTTTCTCAGCTTGTTGGATAGTCAGTGTTTTAATAATTGGGATCATTTAGTTTGCTTGGTGCTAGAGTTCATATTTGCTTTCCCAGAATGCTTTGGGAAATCCTCACTGTACTTTACATAAAACAATGTCTTTCCCCCAATGACGCTGACCTTGGCTCGACCCTGACAGGGACCCTCCCACGCAGGATGAGGAAAGAGCTGCTGGCCGTGAAGCTCCGGAACCGTCCCAGCAAGCAGGAGCTGGAGGACCGCAACATCTTCCCCGTCCGCAGTGACCAGGAGCGGCAGGAGATCCGGCAGCAGATAGAGATGAAGCTGGCTAAGTAAGTTATCGTGTGTGGAGCCACATCAGCACCCCCCCCCCCCCACACACACACACACACACACACCTCCCCCGCTCCATTTATGCCTATCTGATTACTCAGCATGGCAGGATTTCGGCAGAACAGTTGGGATGACAGATGACCTCGTGAGGAGTGTTTGTGGAAGAAACAGGTTTCTGTTTGGTGTGAGGTCAGACTGCAGTCACACTGCACAAAACAGAGCCCAGATTTGGGCTCGGTAGGGGGGCGGGGTCAGCACTTTGGCCCAGTTTGTGCTCAAAAACCCTCACAGACACTTCAGATCAGCACACGTGGCCCAATTAGGTGGAGTCAGGAGGAAGCTGGACCAGATATAGATGAGTCAAAAAGAACACAGTCGTGTCTCCTTGTGCATTCTGGGACTGCTGGGATCGGGTTGTTCAGTTACAGTGGTTTTTGTTTCATTTTTGCAGTTCTTTCTGTCCTTAACAGGGTCACACAGGCTGATATTTAGGGGATTTTGTGCAAGGCGGAGGAAGAATGCGCCCTAATCGTGTTTGTTGGGTTATGTAAAAGGACTCGGGCTGTTACAGTGCTGACTTTAATAGGCTTAAGAGTGAAATCAGGTTGTTTTATTTCAGAGGTTTATGCAGTGACCTGGTGAGCTTATGAAACTCTGTCCTCTCTGAAAACACCGTCGCAACTCCGAATATGATGTTCCACTTTAGGAGCTACCAGTTGTGGTCCCGTCAATGCATTTAGTTGTTGCAGAGCTGCATTTAAGATGCAGTCATAAAGAGTTAAAAGGCCAAAACATTCCTGAACAAATGCTGCTGTGTGCTGTTGTTGGCAGGCGTCACATGACACTGCTCCTGCTAATGCCACCAGATCTGCACTCACAGAAGGTGACTGTATATTTGGCCGCCGGTGCCGAATTAAATGTTAAATGTGGGTGCCGTCAGCTGAAAGAATTGAATTATAAGCAGCGATGAGCCGGTGTGCGTTTCATCACGGCTGGTGCGGCTCCAGAAAGTGATGTAATGCCGGCGCAGATGGTTTCCTTCTCTGAGGCGCTCTGTTCATACGTCTTTGTTTGACGCACGCGTTCTTTCAAGGTTTCAGACAGGAATCTTAAAACAATCACTTTTAATTATTATTATTATACTATTATTAGTAGTAGGAGGAGGAGGAGGAGGAGGAGTTTGTGTATGTTGAGAAATGGAGCGTGTTTTTAAGAGATTGACAAGTGACGTTAGAATTCTATATTCTTGTTGAGGTTAAATAAGGTAGAATATATATTTATACTATTTAATGAAAAATATATGTGAGCATTGGGGCATTCTGAGTATGATGCAAAGCTGTTGCTGTTAATTGGATGGAATTCTAGTTTTTTTTTCATTACATACATTTTTTTTTACATTAATTTGAAGATTTATTCACGTTGAGCTATATAATATTCAAACCACAGTCTGATTAATGATCCATTATAACAGCTGCCACCATTACAGTGGTCAGGTGAAGACAGACAAAGATGTTTGTGGAGGAGAAAATGAGCTGGTGTTTGCCCCCCCGGAGAGACGGTGAAGGTCTGATGGAGCCCGTCAGCCTTTTGTTTAGTGCTTAACTGCAGCTCCTTCTCCATGAGCCTTTTTTCCTCCACCCCCATCCAAGACATTTCACAGGTGTGTGCCAGTCTGGATGTGTGTTCCCAGACACCTGTCGTTCCATGTGAGCTACACGTGACGTGCACGGAGAAACTCCTAAATGTACTAACAGGAAGATCTTGCTTTATGAGCAGTGTCTGATCTGTACAGTAGTGTTGAAGTCACCAGCCGATGCCATCAGCTCCCTTTAAAATAACGCCCGTAAACACCCGCACTGGGTCAGAACCTTTAAACTGCTTATGCAAACTGGAGTCCCGGCTACGCTTGCATAATAAAAAGAGGAAGCGATCAATGGTGTGATGGTTGTGTTCCTGTTCCGGACGGTGACACGGTCAGTTTGGCCCAGAGCTCACAGCTGTTGCTGCGCCTCAGTGTCGCTCTGACCGAAGCGTCTGAGCCAGTTTCCACCTCCGTCCTCACACATCAATGTCAAACCCATCAGGTCACAAGTGGACGGGCTGTCGTCAAATGAGCTTTTTTTTAACATTTGTGTGTAATAAAATGTGTCAGCTTAGCCAATTTCAAAAGAAGCAAACTACTGTGTCAGTAGTTGACGATCTGTTAAACTGACATGGTGAAACGAAGCTTTTCATCGTGGGAATGATGCATGTAGGGGTTTCATACTCCTCCTGTTGGAGGCCATTTCTGATTCCCCAGTTAGTTCCCCAAGTTAACACACTGGAAATCAGAAGATATCACATCATACACACATAGTTTAATCATGTCTGCTCAAAATTCCAACATTTCCCGACTGAAACGTTTCAGACGCTGAAAGAACAGTTCACTGCACTTTATAGTTTGGTCTAAAATATTCTGCCAGCTCATCACAACATGGCTGCCCCACCGGATTTCTTCTCTAAAGTTAATAACTCCCTGGTGCCGGTCACTGCCAGACATGGAGGATTCAAAGCTGCTCGTTGTCTCCTGCTTCCAGAAAATGGAATAATCTGTGTTCAACAAATCCCTCATGATTTGTTTGCATGACTGTCTCCTGGCTGTGCTCTCACAGGTCTGAGTGACAGCAGGACTGGCTGTCACTCAGACCCTGAACAGCTCACATGTGCCTTTGTTGGGCGCTGACCTCACCGTGTGCCCCCCCCACCAGCGTCTCTGTCCCGCAGACCACACGGTCCTGCAGTTAACCCTCGTGGGATGATTCATGCTACGTCTGCTGAAGGGCCACAGACCCGCCAGCTGTCCCATCAGGAACAGAACCACACAGAACAGTTTGTCTTTTTGATTTCGATTCTCAAACGAAGAGAAGCAACTGTTGAGCAAAAGCTGTGAAATTTGAAGTTGCTGTTTGGACCAGGACTAATTTCAAGATTTGAGGGGAATTTTTTGGTGTTTTGGGACCGGGTGTCACCTCTGCAGCCTGCTATAGTGCACTCATAGTAGAGCTGCCAATCATTGCTCAACGTTACAGATTTAGATCTCCTCCAGGCTTGTACCTGATTTATAAACATATTTTAATAGTAGCCTACGTTTACTATATCGAGCACATTCGGCTGGTGTTATTAGGATATATTAGAGTGACAGATTTGTCTAAATACACAAAAATTGTAACATCAAAGGAGAGGTTATGAAATGCCTTAATAGCAGACATGACTTTGAGTTGTGATGCAACACCTCTGGTTTTGCAGCATCGATCTGCATTCTGCTGAAGGCTGCAGAGCAGCGGAACAGCCTGGGACAGCAGAAGGGAACCCTCTGCTTCTAAATTTAGCTTCCAGAGGACAAACACTGCTGCAGCAGCAGCCATAATCAATGACGCGTCTACGTCACAGTTGAGTTTACCTCCTGTGCTCTGGGTTGTTACAGTTTCCATTTTTTACCCTGTGATTGAACCGTTCCCCACCACCCGGAGGGTTTGTCCTAAAGAGATGGATGCACTGCAGCATTCATCGCTGTCCTCCATTACATGCCCCTGGCTGAGGGTGGTGTTATATAAAATAGGACCTGCTTTTGAATCTGAACGTAACTGGATGTGCTGAAGTTTCAGAAAAACATTTGGTTTTCGTCTTGGAAGAGGAGACATTAGTTGTCTGTTGTCGGGCACAGTTGAGCCTTCATACGACAGAATTGTGTGAATTAATGCTCATGTTTTTAACGCTCGTGCGTCTCATTGGCTGCAGCTTCAGCCTCTTGAGCAGGTAACAAAAATTCTTGTCTGGGAAAGTCAACGAGGGCATCGGGCTGTCAGAGCAGAGGCCAGGAGTGGCAAAAGCAACAGTGTCCTCGGAAAAGTGGAGTGAAGCTTGTCAATAAATGCAGCGGAGGGGAAGAATTTAATGATGTACAAGAATGTAAGAGAGGAATTAGCAACAACTGACCTGACAGGTCCACATATTGTGCTTTTCTTACACAGACAGTAATTGCAGCAGATTACAGCAACACACAAAGTAAAAGCAGCACCAGACGCAGGTACCTCAGTACAAAGGTGCCAAAAGTGGGACAGTATAAATTATTGATAGTCAAAGGAAGCAAAAGGTCTCCTTGGTACTTTCCCACCATTCCTTTAGGGTATTTGCATATTTATGGCCTTTATTTAACCTGGTTGAATTTAGGCCGAGTCCACTTTCTGCAGACAGGGTTATTTAGCATGTGAAGCAGGACTGAGAAGCTCCACAGCTGCTGCCCAGGACCTCTATAAATACCACTGCACTGACCACACAGCAGCTGACAACAATATTAAAATGTCTCAGTGCCTTATTTCATTTAAAGTAGGAAAGGTATTTTTCACTGTTCCTGGGCTTTTTACGCACTTACTCAGAGTTATGCTTTGATCAGCTCAATAGCAACATCATGGCTAATACACAGTCTCGCTGTGCAGCTAACCTGGCGTATAAAACCAAAATAATGACTTCCAGATCCAAGGCAGCTGGCGGCTGCATCTCTGTTTTGTCTTATTTCGTTAAGAGAATGAACTTTGTATTGGTTTGGATTTTTTTTCACAGTTTTTTTCCACAAACAAGCTGGTCACAAGACCCAAAACTGTGGCTCGAGCTGCTATCCAGCAGAAGCAGAGCTAACGCCGTCGGAGCCTTGCAGGGCTCCAACTGCAGGACTAAAGTTAGCAGATGTTCTGCAGTAGTCGGGGAGACCTAAGCGCAGGAGGACAAAGCGTGCACATATATAGCACCAGGCGAAATCGTCAAATTACACGTTGTCACCGCTGAAGCCCATCCCTCCCCCACAGGCAGTAATTAACATTGTACAGTGGCTTTTTTTCCTCAGGCTGGAGCTGTGAGTACCCTCTAATCCAAGTGTCAAGAGTCTGAAAGATTGTGCACCCACACGCTGCAAACGGCTCGGTTTGACCTCCCGCTAAATTAGGGGTCGATCACCGGGGGCACAACCTGAAATAAATTAATAAGTTTGTGTTCGTCCCACATTGCTGATTATCTAAGTGCGCCAGTCTTGTTTTCTAATCCACTCGTTCTATCACATTTAAGATCTTGACAAAGTAAATTTGGATCAGATCAAATGAGAGACTGTGCTTTTTTTTTTAACCACGCCAACAATTATGCACTTACTGGAACATGACCCATGCAGACAGTTCCACCTGTCATTGGATGTGAAGTCCTCGTGACCTTTTCTCAAACACCTATAATGGACCTTTGCGCTGACAGAGTTGAGCGCACGTGTACAGTAACTGCAGAGTTGGAAGGATGGCTGCTATTTGAGGTTGGCTTCAGACTCCCAGCAGGTTGTTCCAAGAGCCCGACATGATGCCCGGCATCCTCGGGCCTAAAGGGCAACACTTTGGAAACAAACGGCCGCTTTCATCAAGAATCAATTGTTGCTTTCATGTCCGAGTCTTTGAATGTGCCCCGTAAAACTGTCCTCAATAGCTCAGCCAGCCTTTGAAAAGATCGTTTTTTCCATGGCGCTATGAAGCGGTCGGGGTAGAACAGGAGTCCAGGCAGCATTGTTCAGATACAGTGGGGGGTAAAAACACAACATGCTCTCAATCACCAGGTTACATAAACACCCAGCTTCCGGTGGGCTGCCATTAAAGCGGCTTCCTTTATTTATTCATCTCAACATCACCGCTGCTGCCCTCATCCAGGAGGCTCTCCCCCTCTGAGTCTGACCTTGGCTCCCCTCTGGCTCTGTCGCTGCTGGGATCGGGTGAGGAATTAGCGCACACCTCAGTGGACGGAGCGGGCCGCTGCCCGGCCCATGGCGCCTGACTCATCCCATTCTCCTCCGGTTTTCACGGGCTGACATTCCCATCAGCCCCTGTCCTTTCAGGCAGCGCATTGCTCTGACACGCGGCTGGGTTCCTCAGTACACCAGGAACTTTTACCTCTGATCTGAGAGGAGTGGGTGAATACTGATGAGGCACAAACTGCTGCAGGAGGCCGTGACTGAAGGCGTGAATTTAACCGACTGACTAATTTTCATCAAATAATTTGACTCTGTTTAGGTGATTATAGCTTGATTATATACACCCATTCATAGGGGACCAGATCCATACGTACAGCAGTGTTTGTTAGATTTCTACTGACTAAATAAAAAAGCCAGTTTGATTTGAGATGAAATGACTAAATCCGCCTTTTCTCAGCTGAAATTCTACTTTCACAGAACTTCTCCAGTGACATCGAGAGCTCTTTGTGGCAGCACCATGTCATTGGAGGAAGCCACATCCTAAATCACGCCCTGCTGCATCTACTACTTTACTAGTTAGGACCATAATTTAGCAAATGAGCATCAGGCTATAGATGGAGCCTGAAACTGTGTGACTGAGATTCTAAACATGGGAGGAAATAATAAAATCAAGTGAGAAATTTGCTCTCCACAACACAGGACTGCTCGTTTTCTTCTCTCCTTCATGATGCTGGAGCTGAAGTCTTGTTCAGAACCAAAGAATGCTGACTCAGGGTGATCCAAAGATCTAAATCTGGTCCGTGGGTTTATGTCAGTCTTGCTGTTTTGTGCGATGACGACGTTATTTTGTAAAAATGTGTAACTAATGCTCTTAAAAGGATAGAGCTGAATTTCACATCCCTCTGCACTGATTAATTGATAACAGAAGCCTTTCAGCGCAGGTCCCTTTAAAGTTATGCGCATGCGGGCGTGCGTGGGGAACCTCCACCTCAGTCCCGCCCCTTATTTAATATTATGCGTGCGTAAAAGTCTGTCCGCTCAGTCCTCCGTGGAAGCGCTCCGCATCTCCTCCTCGCTCCTCAGCTTTTAACCGGTCAGGTTCTTTTCTTTCTCCTCAACTGTCTCTGACGCGTGAGTTTAAACGCGCGACCGGACTTTTTTCCCCGATGTGGATTCTTAAATGTTGTGACAGCAGAATTATCCGGGTTTTGGACTGGAGCTCGGGCAGGTCGGCTGCTGGATGCGCGCATCTCGGCGCGGGCTGACGCACCGATAGTGTTTGCGGTTTTAAAGAGACTGAAAGGAGTTTGTGAGGAAGGAAACTTCAGCAGCGCCGGGGAGAAAGGATGGTCCAGAACGTAATCTTGGTGTTTTTCCGCAGGAGACTGAGCCAGAGGCCGGCCGTGGAGGAGCTGGAGAGCCGCAACATCTTGAAACGTGAGTGCCAACCTTTCCGAGGCTGAGGTTCATTAAGGTTCACTTTTTAGCACATCACTTTAAACGCCATCTGTAATATGAGCTATTTCTTTTTACTGTTAAATAGAGGTCATTGTCAGATTCCTTTTGATTCTCTTTAGCAGTCTGAGTGACTCAGTCTGAACAATTCTGAAACAGGCCTGAGAGAAATGGGATGCCACATTTCTAGAGAGCCTGTCTCAGTTCCCTGTGGAGACTTTACACCTGTCTGAGCTCTGAGCAGCTGCTGGCTGCAGCCAGGACAGCAAAAAACCTCCAACACAGCAATATCTCCAACACAGCTTTGCCCCTGAACACAAACCAAATAAATCAGGCAGAAGATTTAAAATGATAAAGGAAATCTAAATTAGGCTCTAATTAGGCTCATGATGTAGTCCCAGGTTCCACAACCGGTCCCATAACAATGAGATTTTGGGGCAATTCAAATAGATTTTATTGATTCTCTGGGTGTGATTAAGGAAATGAGGCAATCATGCGACTCGGACTGGATTTTTGATCTGTTTTTGTGCGTCAACAGAAAGAAACGACCAGACAGAGCAGGAAGAGAGAAGAGAAATCAAACAGCGTCTGAACAGAAAGGTGCGTTTCATCTCTACAGACACACATGCAAAAAGAAGGCTTGGCTGGTTTTGTCTTTCATGACCGAGGCTTCGTTTATTCTATTATCTGCGTGATTCATGATTCTAATGGGACGCGGGTCTCCCAGTCGACACGTTTAGGCTCCCCTAATGTTGCACCGGCCCACTGGTTCGAGATGCAACTCAGTCATTTTGTGATGTAATCTGCTAAAACACTTCTGGCCGCTTTGCAAATCGCCACTCTGCTTTCAACGCGCACGTGTCTTTGCGGATGTGGCAGAAACGCTCTCATGAGCTGACAGTTATTCCTACGTTCCAGCTGAATCAACGGCCGACGGTGGACGAGCTGCGAGAACGAAAGATCCTCATTCGTTTCAGCGACTACGTGGAAGTGGCCAAAGCTCAGGACTATGACAGACGTGCTGACAAACCCTGGACCAGGCTGTCAGCGGCTGACAAGGTAGCAAACACTCCAATACAACCTCTGTGGAAGCGGCCAAACGTGGTGTCAGAAGCCATTTTCTGCTGCGTTTGTTTCTAAAATTTATCCACATTTGCGGTTTGGACCTGTCAATTAAGAACCCGACAGTCATAAAATAGGAAGAACTGTTAAATGGCTCGGTCCACAGTAGCGGGTCGATTTTGAAGGCTGAAGTTGGAAGGTTTAAATTCCGCTTCAGCAGACACAATCTGGACCCCCGGGCATCGCACCTGAGCTGGCGCTGATCCGCACTGTTGTCCCGTCCACAGGCAGCGATACGGAAGGAGCTGAACGAGTTCAAGAGCAACGAGATGGAAGTTCATTCATCAAGCAAGCATCTGACAAGGTCAGTTTCAAGAAACCTTAGCGTGAGGCGACAATGCTCACGAGTTCAGCGTGACTCAAAAGTGCATCATCTTACAATTTCGGAGTGCACCCAGCAGAGGCGAGGGTTTTATTTTTAGCTGTATCCGGGTCCCCGGAGACGTGAAATGTGCACCCATTTGCACCAGCTCGCAGCTGGAACAAATGTCTCCTTGCTTGTGTCAAAAGAAAAATAGATTTTCTTGGTTGTAGTAACAGGGATGGTGATTAATGACAGGAAGATGACTCTAGTCCGCCCTCTCACTTCACCCTCTTGCTGCCTCGTCTAGGTTCCACCGGCCCTAGCGCGGTTTCTTCTGTGAAGAATTGCTGATATCTGATTCTGTCAGTGAAGATCTGGAGTCTTCCAGCATCCTGGTCCACAGTCAGTAGATGTCCTGGTATTTGTGTCCAGTTTGGAGGCTATGTCTCCAGAAACGAAGGCTGCGGGTGGACATGGACGCATGCAGCCAACTCCACGTGTGCTCGGAGGAACATGACCTTGGAAAAAACATTAGGTCACCTATTTGCCATAAACATTTTTCTATACTGATTTTTTTTTTTTTTGTATGGCATTCTTTTTGATGCCACAGGGGAATCGTGCATGTGACTGAGTCAGACTCCAGGATCAGTCGTCAAATCCCCGAGCTGTGTCTGAGCCTCACTGATCCAGTTAATAATGTTTCATATCAGAAGTGTACGTGGAAACCTGTGACTGTCAGCGTGAAGGACAGGAATCCCCTTTGTAAGCACTATTTATTGTCTGCACAATACAGGTTTTTGATTTGTAACAGACTGGTTGTTGTGTATTGGGTATACCTGCTTTTGCATGAGCACCTTAAGTCACATTTTCATAATAGCAACGATTTGAAAGGTCTGATATGGCGCAGCAGGAGGGCGATAAAACACTGATTATCTTGGATATTTGACCTGAAGCAGATTTGGAATCGGTTAGTTTAGAACGGCGATCTGCCGCTGACGCGTTCTCGTCTCATCACCCGTCACCCTCAGACCGACGATGACGAACACGGAGAAAATCGCTGAATAAAAATAGCAGAGGCCCGATTGGGCGACATCGCCGTCGACCACGCTGGAAGCGGCAGTCGCAGGTTCCTGCCCCTCCTCTGTCGTCAGTAACTTGAGCCACGCCTCCGTCAAGGCGCCGGTGGAGAAACAGATGGCGGCTCCATCCAGCGCTCCCGCAAGGCTCACGTGGTTGTCAGGAAACCCAGTAGCCAGTCTGATCCAGAACTGCCTGGTAACGCTGTGGAGCTGCATGAGAGGAAAGAGGTTCGCTGTTCTGGCTGTGAGCGGGAGATCCTGACTTCCGGTTATCTCGCCAGGAGGTGAGGGGGGAAGACTCGCTGCACATATGCTCAGCAGTTTTTAGCCAACTGTAAGCATGAAGACCCAGTGATTCCAAACAGACCTTGATTCAAAGGTCAGTCCCCGATGAGGGCCGTACTCTCTGGATACGTAGCAGAATATCATTAACACAAATCCCTGCTACTGTGTAAAGTATTATTTAAAAGCACAAATAGGCCACATAACAAAACAAAGCTTCTACTCAACCAATTCCCTCATCTGTCACCTGAGATCAAGCAATGATGTCACTAGGGCTCATGACGATGCTGGACCTTTACGCTTCACTCAGCAAACGTCACTCTGAGCAATAGAACTGGTCCTAATAGGGTTGCTCCTCATATAACAGCTCCGACAGTCCCAAATAAAGGCGCGATGCTGCAAACTAGCACTGACGCATGCCTCAACAATGCCCTGGGACGACAGCTCGGTGAGGAATATTCACACAAATGAGAACCACGTCAGGGCAGTCCTGGAGAACCAAGAGAGTCAGTCCTTGGTTCTGCAACCATGTCACGCAATTATTGCAATTTACTATCATTTCACTCCTGACCACACTTCACGTATGACTACTAATTTAGATACAAACAGTACAGCTTTTTTTTCAGGCTGATTATGAGGAAGAGGAACGAGTGATGCTCAAATCAATCACATTTGTTGGTATAAAGCTCAAGTGTTGTTTTTTAAAATTATTTTTATTCATGTGACTTTGATACACTTTGATATCTGACATGGAGACATACACTTCCAACTCAATGAAAAATAATTAAATCTTTATCTGTGAGCATACATGGGGTTTCAAATGTGACTTCTTCCTTCACTGTCAGTCAAATTTGTACATTTTATTTCATAAATTTGTATATGGCAACAAAACAGTTAACTTGTACCAGCAAAGATTAAGATTTTACATACAAAAATAATCAAATAGCAAGTTTTGATAACTAGAAAATGATTTTTTTTGTGTTTGTTTTTTACAGTTTTAGTTACTGGGGAAGAGAAGCTCTCTGAAATGCAGTATGTTGAGTTGTGGCGCCATCTAGTGGCTATAAATACGACGCGCTCCTGGATTCAGCGCACATGTTTATTTACCGTCAAAATTTACAATTTAAAATTCAGTAGAAAATTGTCGTGAGGTCATAGATGGGATGATCATTGCAGATGTCAACATATCAGTGGCGTCAAGTGAGTCAAAATGCTTTTGTGTTCACTATGTCAAAAAAAAACTTGACTGCAAAATAAGCAGTTTTTATATTACAATTATTATTGTCGTTCTTTTTGTATTTGTGGATAAATTATAACCTTTGCATATATAAAAAAGTCTATGTTTGACTGTTAGAACAGCAGCGTCTGATGTGGATAAAAGAATGATCTGCCTTGAACGTTGGCGCCAGCGAGTTCTCTGCTCTCTCGGTGAATCATATCAGTGGAAACCTTTGAGTAAAAGGTCAGCACGGTCAAGGATTTAAGGGCCATAGTGCAACCGAGGGGCTGGCTATAATCTTCCTCCAAATCAATGAGGGAAAGGCCACTTTGATTAAAAGTGATGTCAATAGTCAGATCATTCATCTTCTCCACTGAAATCAATAACACTGATCTGTATCCCTCAACAAACTGGCTGTAACAGTTAAACCATAAAGTTCCTGGCTCATTCAGTCTGCTGATAGAAATTTCATTTAAATTAAAAAAAAACATCAGCTTACAGTTTACAGCAAATTTGACAGGAAACAGAACCGATCCCTGATTTCCGTTTTGGCTTGACCGTCACTCAGGTGAAATGCAGCATGCTGTCCTCACACTCCCTCGGCACTGTCACCTTGTAGCTGTGGCACGACAGTTTGTAATTCTGTCCCTTGTTGTTATCCCAGTAACTTGACCCCTTTACATGGTAGCAAATGGCGAACTCTAAAATGGCTCCTGGCTGCAGAATGAAGGGCGGTACAGGCATTCGGAATCTGAAAATATCTGTTTCTGCAGCCTCAGGTGTAGCACGGTTCCCACTGGAGACCCAGGATGCAGTTGTTTCTGTACGAGTTTGCCAGCTGGTGAAAGAATAGTGCACCGTGACCTTTTTCTCATACGCTAAATTAAGTACTTGTATGGTGCCGGTTATTCCCTGTTCTGAAGACAGGATCTGCTCCAAACATACCGTCTGTCTGCGGAGGTGCTCCAGGAATTCTGGCCTAGCTCCCAAGTTCTCAGGGAAGCAAGCTTTGAAATAAGGCAGGGACAGCTCCAGTGACTTCCTGAAAGCCAGTTCAGAGCTCATCAGCAGTCTGAATATAACATGCTGGGGTATTTGGGGCTGCTCTTGGACTTTAAAGACTTTAACTTCCTCCAAATCCAGGCCCAAAGAGTCCACAAAGCGAACCTGTTGGCTCCTGGGTTCCCTGTTCCTGTGTGGACACGCTGGCAGAGACTGAGCTCTTCTTCTCATGATTGTCTTGGTTGGAGGATCGGTGGACGAGCTCTGCTTCAATGTGTGTTCCTTCCCCGGCGGAGCCTTTGGACCCGGAGGACGGATCAGAACCTTCGCAGGTTGAGGCTTGGGATCATAAATGTCTCGAAGACGAATAGTGGGACCGCCGATAAGCTTTGGCGGCGTCCCGGCGGAAACAGCCATGTTGATAAGGCTTTACTGACGCTCAGAAACACACCAGCAGCTTTGATCCATTCAATAATTGGTTCATTTGACCTCAGTTTGGTGGTTTTATCAGCAAATAATTAAAAAAAAAACCATGCAAATGAAACTGCAAAATGCTGACGAAGATCAGAGGCTTCAGGTGTTGTGTTATGCTGTTGCACTGACCTGTTTCACTGTCTGCAAGCAGCCTAAAGCCAACTGGAGACGAGAGAAGAGCTGCATGTGCCAGAAAGGGAGCCCACAGAGAGCCAAAGGCAGCGACGCAGCACTCTGAAACTCTGGTAATCTGCAGCAGCTGATGACATTAAAGGAGTTGTCTCGATATTAGTGCCACCAAACAAAAAAACCTGCAGAACAAACTCCAACATGCACGACTCCCACTCCCTCTGCTGAGCCTTTGACTTGTAACAGAAGACTTATGGTGGGAGGTGCTGAGAGAATATTTATAGCAGGTAGGTTGTGTCTGGTCTTTGAAGATTCTGGTTTCTCTATAATACACGTTTTAGTCATCGAGCCAGCGGTGGGTGGCAGAGACAAGTCGGGGTTGAGCCACCCTAAGAGATAAAGTATTAATATTGTTTTATTAGTTAGCTGTGCAGTATAAGATGATAAGTGACAGTGGTCATCAGTGATCAGGATATATGGCTGATATCTCTGTTAGATCATGGAAGGGCAGGTTGACAAAGACAAACAGTATCAGGATCCTTCAGCTGGCAACACTTTGGGTCCAATGAGCACAAACAGCTGCTGCGCGCTCCAGGCATGAAAGCCAGTCCCAGGAGTTCCCTGGAAATGATGGAGAAGCTGAGGCCCCAGGTCCCCACCAGAGAGTCCTCCAGAGTGATCTGGCTGGAGGTGATGCCTCCATACCTGCTGGCTGGGCTGGGCATGATGGCGGCAGGCATGTTGCTGGACCGCGTGCAGGTGAGAGAGGTGAACTGTCTGAAGTAGCCTAAACTTTTCTGTGGCTTCCTTTTTGTGAATTTAAAAATGTGGTCTTGATAAAACAATTCAGACCACCAACGAGGCTTCCCAGTCTCTCCGAGGGGAACGCAATGAGCAGTGGGGTTGACAGAAACCCAACGGGTCAAGTGACCTTGTCCCTCGGAAACAAACAGATCAGGTCAAACTAGCTGCACTACGACACACACACACACACACACACACACACACACACACACACACACACACACACACTCAGATAAAGGCATATTTACATACAAAAATACATCTAGACTCGAAAATAAGCCAGATCGAATGTTTAAAAATAAGTAAATTAAGATTGAAAATTTCAATTACAGTATCAGCAAAAAGCTTTACTATTGCACCAAAGTCTGAAATCTACTAAATTTGGTGGCGTCTGCAGGAAATGTGGGTATTCATCACTTTATTTTATTTATTTTTTTTAGCCCTTTTATTTGTTTTTGACTCAAGCTTAACATCAACGTCATGATCCTCTTCTGGTAAAAGGCCAGAAGAGGGAGCTGTAGTACTTGTTCTTTAGGCAAGGACATTTTCCTGCTGAGTCACTCTGTTTGTGTGTGTGTCTGTACACGTGAGTATAGTTATAAAAGACGCATATAGAAGCAGGAAAAAGTATCAGAAACCCTGTTTAGACATTCTTCATCAGTTCAATGAGACAAATACGCGAGTGGTTATTTGTGTAATCAGTGTACGGGACATAAAAAAGTCATTTTGGAGGACGATGATGCTGGAAGCAGCCACGTGTTGGTGGCAGGTGTAGCACCTGATGCTGCTCAGAGTGTAACATCACCACTGGAGGACGTGGAGAGGAGGAGCAACTGAATGTCAGGGGAGGGGGGCATTACTGCAGCGCTCTCGGCTGAGATGAATAAAACCTGGAGGCTGCATCGCAGTCGGGTCACCTTGTTTATACGCAGGCATCTGCAGCAGCACCCCTCCAGACACACACTCGCACAGACACGTCGCCTCGTCCCTCCCATCAACACAGACACGACTCTCCTGCCTGGACTCAGAAGGAATCCCTGGCATCACCGTCGCTCCACCAGGCTCTCCTCTGCATAAGTTGCAACCTGCAGACGCCTCAGCGTCCCCCTGATTATAATGAGGAAGGGGCTTCACAGTGGCGAATCTGCACAGAACGCTGGCGAGGACAAAGAGAAGGACATGTGGAGAGAGAGTGGGTGGCAGCACAGGAGGACTGAGAAGAAGCTCCTGGCTTTTTGGATGACTTTGTCCCTCAGGAGCTGGACATTCATCCGGCCCCGTGAGAGAGCGAGCTTTCAGCGCTCTGCCTCAGCTGCCCGGCTGCTAAAGAGTGAGGCGTGAGGATGTGGCGTATGTGTGCGTATGTGTGTGTGTGTGTGCGTATGTGTGTGTGTGTGAGACCATAGTATGTTTGTGTGTGAGTGCCTGTCAGTAGCAGAGTGTTTAAAGAGGCCCCACAGACCTGAAGTCAAGTGGACCTGTGTGCGTGTGCGTGTGAGTATGTGTGTCCTTATCTGTGTGTTACGTTCAAGTGGATGAAGGCTTCCTCCTCTGCCAGATCGCCGTTATTTTCCAAAGCACCGCTGCTGCTCCTCCAGCACGGGAGTAACAGGTGAAGGACAAGGAAAAGGACAGCGTCTTTTCTCGGCTAGGAAATTAATCCAGCCGGTCACAGCGGATCGTTGCATCCTTCCGCCGGAGCAGAAAACATGAAAGTGGGTTTCATCCAAAGCAGCGCTTTTCAGGCAGACATGGGTTGGCAGTGATCAGACATGGTGGTCACCCATCTGGCTCTGGAGCTGCGTTTCCAGGGGCAGAAACTGAGGGGATTCTCATGCAAACTAACGCGCTCAGCCAGTGGCTTCCTGCCAGAGAACTCGTGGATCATCGCGCTCCAAGTGCTGCTGCCGTACCTGCTGTCAGGTCTGGGCATGGTGGCGGCGGGGATAGTTATGGATAAAGTGCAAGTATGCAAAAAATATATACCATTATATGCCTGCATGTGACTTATTAGGGTCTTAATATGTTTATAGGCCACTGGCTCCCAGGAGGGTGAATGAGGTAGATTAGTGAAGAGATAAAGGGGTAATTAGACGCTAAATAATGTCTCCTCGAAACAGATGGTTCACTTAAACATTCACCACAAACATCCATTTTATATTTAGACACATAAATATTAATGTGTGTGTGTGTGTGTGTGTGTTTTAGCACTGGGAGGTATTTAAGGAGATCTCAGAGGTTTTTATTTTGGTGCCAGCTCTGGTGGGGCTGAAGGGGAACCTGGAGATGACATTGGCATCCAGACTGTCAACAGCAGTGAGTGGAAATGCACTCAAAGGCACACACACACCCACCCACACACACCCACCCACACACACGCGTGCAAAATACGATAAAGAGTGTATTTTTACTGATAGCGATTGCAAAGTAGTAGGAAGAAATACATAAAAATGGTTAAAGATGGAGAATATAAAGAGAGCGCTTTGAACAACACACTGATGCAAACATGATCCCACATGGTTCAGTTTCTGCTCAGCGGTGTGTTTTTAAAATGTCCAAACCAAATCTTTACACGCCATTAAACGCTGAGGGCCATTTACAATCCCAGCATCCATCTTTCTTAGCACCATATCTTGGAGGAAGACTATAAGGTGACCCTTTTCCTACCCACAGGCAAACACAGGACAGATGGATGAGGGTCAGCAGCAGCTGAGGATGGTGATGAGCAACCTGGCTCTCATTCAGGTAGAGCCCTGCTGCCACCCTTGGTTAATATTCAGTGTTCAATATTCAGTCGTCATGGTGTGATGACACGCCACTCTTTCATCTGCAGGTCCAAGCCACGGTTGTGGGCTTCCTGGCAGCAGTTGCAGCAGTCGTGCTCGGTAGTCTGTCCAGGGGGAAAGTGGACATTAGCCAGGCTGCTATCCTGTGTGCCAGCAGTGTCACCACAGCCTTCATTGCTGCGCTGACCTTAGGTCGGTTCAAAAGGCGCATCGACAGTCCAGAGACTCACAAACCTGCGGAGAGGACAGAGCAGTGAATCTACTGCCTGTTGTCACTCTGTCCTGTCCAGGTCTGGTGGTGGTGGCGGTTATTATCGGATCCAGGAAAGTGGGAATCAACCCAGATAATGTGGCCACACCCATCGCTGCCAGCCTGGGAGACCTCATCACTCTGTATTTGCTTGCGAGGATCAGCAGCATGTTTTTCTGTCACAGAGGTCAGAAGCTGCTTTATTTAATGTGTGTCACAGTTCTGATAGTTTGCTGGAAACCCAGTTGTAAATGCCACCATCATGCAGCTATGGGGTAGTAGATATCAGAGGGGAACGAGTAACGATGTCTAGTTTTCCTTGTTAAATGTCTATGGCATCACAATCAGAGATCTATTGATCCGCAGACATGTGGTTCCTTCCTCCCACTGTTTGTGGATTCTTCCTGCTTCTGATACCAGCCTGGATTGTTATTGCACGTCGCTCTCCAGCTACCAGACAGGTCCTGCAGTCTGGCTGGTATCCTGTCATCTTAGCGATGTCCATCAGCAGGTCAGCCAACATCTGCCTCAGAGGCCTGATCCAAAGAAAAGAATCGACCTTTCCAGACTCACACCGTCTTGTCCTCTTCCCAGTGTCGGTGGCCTAATTCTGGATATGACAGTGAGCGATCCAGACTATGAAGGTATGGCTGTGTTCACACCAGTAATCAATGGTGAGTAGATACCGCTGAGGATGGAAGAAGAACCTGTTTTTGACTACTGTTTACTATGGACGGGCTCGATTCTTTTTCTTTATCAATGCAGGGGCAGGCGGGAATCTGGTGGCGGTCCAGGCCAGCAGGATGTCCACCTTCCTTCACTACTGGAGTGCTCCTGGAGATCTCCCATTAAAACTGACTGGGAACTGCCTTGATGTGTTCTGTTCATCAGGTTAGATGAGCAGAGAACAAATGTCGGCTGGGAACTTAATCCAGCTCCTTTCAGGGGTCAAACGGTCCAAAATGAAACTGTTTTGGTCTCGCAGTTCTTAAACAAAGTGGTTCAAAAATGAGGACATTATTTTAGTCTCATTGAAATCTCTCAAGTCACATGCAAACTGTTTCAGACGGACCCGTCTGCCAGGGTCACAGTCGACGTGAATATTAAAGTATCCTCTTTGTTCCAGCTGTGAACTCCAAGTCAGCCAGAGTCCTGGTTATCCTTGTGGTCCCGAGTCATCTCTTCTTCCTTTATATCGTCCACCTGATGCAGGGAGGTCACACGGCGATGACCCCCACCTTCATCATCTCCTACCTATGTGCCGCTGTCCTCCAGGTTGCAAACACCACACAAATCATCATTGTGTTTCTGTCCTTGTGGGGACATTAGTAACCTAACCTAACCTAAACCACAAAACCATGTCTTCATCCTCAGCTGTTTATACACACACACACACACACACACACACACACACACACACACACACACACACTGGCTTCCCTCTTGTATTCAACAGCTACTCTCTGCAGGTGCTGATCTTGCTTTATGTGGCCAGCCTGATGGTGCCGTGGTTGTGGCGAAGGGGTCTGGACCCAGACAACTTTTCCATCCCCTACCTCACCGCTCTCGGTGATTTACTGGGGACAGGCTTCTTGGCTCTGAGTTTCAGACTGATTGTCATGGTCCATTCTGCCGGGACGGATTTTTGACACGCGTACTCACTGAATACTGACAGCAAAACCGTTAAACAAGCCCTGGAGGACGTGACTTTAGGCTAGTTGGCATTAACGCTGTGCTTGTGACAGGATCGACAAATGTAAAAGCACAGTTTATATGGTGTTTAAATTATTATGCAAATCAACAGATTTTGGCTTATTAATGCTTTTGTGAGTGGAGCACCATAAACCAAAATAACATATCCAATATATATAAGTGGTGGCTTAACACTCATAACAATATATGTAATAACTAATAATTGAATAGCTAATGACCTGGTGAGAAGCAGCTTAAGGTAATGTTAAGTCACAACATCAATTATTATAAACTTAAACTGGAAAAGAAGGAAAATCAATGCGTGTTTGTACTTTATTGTGATTTATCATAAATGGACACTATTTTGTCGTAATAGCATAATAATAATCTCTGTTAACTTCAGTGCTTAAACTATTGTGCGCTGAATCTGTCGTCCCCTGCAGGACTGAATCACAACTTTAACACCAGCTTGGCTCTGTGGAAACATCAAACTCCCTGATATTTACGCACATTTTATCAAACATAGTTGTAAACTACAGGCACTCAATGTTAATGGTAAATTAGTCAATACTTGAGTAAATATGTTCACATGCAGCACAATCTAGATGAAAGCTCCAGTTTATTGTCTATTGTATGAATGTAGACTTTGTGCCTTTAAACTCTGCTAAGCCTTTCGTTGGTTGATGTTCAACTCTTTCTATACTTTATTATATTTCAGCAGCACATGAGACGGTCTGTAGGATAATATTGTTGCTGCAGATGTCAATAAAGATACATTCAGGATTGAGCTCTCTGTGTGAGGCCTTTCAATATTTTCAATTTTAGAAATTGTAATTATCTGTATATATGCCCAGAGTTGAAGTTGCTTTCATCGTGAAGGTAAGCATGACCGACTTGTTGCTGCCCACACGACTCCTTTAATTGTAGGGTTTCGCAGTCTCTGAAATCGACTGATGCATGACTGCTGAACGTTGTTCTTTATTTCTTATACACGGGTTTGTCCTTGGCTTCTTTGAAACATTCATGTAAAAAGAAGGCTGGATTTTAATTCAATTTTAATTCTGAGATTAACTGAACAATAATAATAAGCAAGCCACATGAACGTTGACAGACAGACAGACAGAGATGAACTTGAACTTGTTATGAACTTGTCAGGAGAAGCCTCAAGGTCATTAAATCTGCCCCACGCTCATGTCCAACATACAGTCACCCAGAAACATCATTCATATGCAGAACTCTTATGTCTACCACAGAATCTGTTTATGTCGGTTTTGTGTGATATCCTACTGGTCTGGAATCAGCCCACTACTGGTAATCTTTGAGTCTGGTCACCACGGGGACACGAGATCTCCTGACGGAGCAAATGGGAGTGGGCTACATGAACGAATCAGTGCATTATTACAACCATCAGTCTGTGCTCTGAATGCTGGGTTCTTATATTCGAGAAGACGTTCACATGTTGAAAAAAAACAACTGAAAAACCAACGGCTGGAACTGTTGGGGTCCAGGGTTGTGTCTGGTTTTTCCTGCAGGGGGCGTGGAGGAGCTCAATTGGCGGCAACTGGCACTGCAGGCAGGCAATTAACATGGCCACCTACATAAGGAGGGAGCGCCTGCCTATCAGGACCAGAGTGTGGTGGTGCTTTGTGGAGTGTTTCGTTGTTGCTGTGGGGGCTTCGTTGCTTTGCTTGGTCTGTCTTCCAAGTGTCTTCCCTGGACATTTAAGGTCTTCACGCTGTCTGCTGGACCTGAGAAGTGCAGAACCTGGCTCCCGAGTTTTCTGCAGTCCAGGAGGACTGCTTCTGTTTGAGGACTCACTGCTGGACCTGAGAAGTGCAGAACCTGATTCCCGAGCTCCCTGCAGTCCAGGAGGACGGCCTCTGTCTTCTGTGTCTCCCCGGCACGTTCAAGGTCTCCATGCCGACTGCTGGGCCGGTGAGCGCGCCGAGCCGGACTCCTGAGTTCTCTGCAGTCCAGGAGGACTGCTTCTGTCTTCTTTGAGCGTTCCTCAGTCAATAAAACTCATTTGGACCCGTTTACCACTGTGTTCGGGCCTGCTCTAGGGTCCTGTTAAAACCAAAACCCTAAGAGGAACAAACAATCTTCTTGACTGTAAATCAATTTGGCTGCTCTTGTGCCGCACTTTGATCATGGTTTGAGCCTATTTTCATTGATCGGGGATTCCTGGCAACCGCCAGTCATCCGGGTACAAATGTGGTGGTTCCTCGATATTGTGAGGCGCGTCTGACGGCTCCCGTAGGATGTTCTTCTTAATCCAAGAGCGCACCTTCTTTTGAACTGGCTCATTGCACTTTGAAATATGATTTTTCAGTTTTGCCTTTGAGTTGTGCGCCTCGACAATATACTTATTGATCAAACTGACATATTTCTCATCCCTCTTGGCATACACAGTGTCCATATCGGAGAGCTTCTCCTCCAAACTTGCTTTTGCTTTGAGACTAGCTTCCAGGAGAGCTGTGCAGTTTTCCATCTTTGTTCTGAGATCACTCATCTCACGTTCATTGTGCATTTTATGATGGAGTTTTGCAATTTCCAGCTCTTCTTTCGTCTTCTGGTGAGCTGACTTTTCCATGCAGTAGTCAGTTTCAAGAGCCGCAAGCCTCTCCTTTATTCGTGACACTCGACTGTGGGTTGGACTACTCTTTTCGTCCTCTATTTTAATTTGGAGTTTTGCAATTTCCAGCTCTTCTTTTGTGTTCTGGTGAGCTGACTTTTCCATGCGGTAGTCAGTTTCAAGAGCAGCAAGTCTCTCCTTTATTTGTGACACTTGACTGTTGGTTTGACTACTCTTTTTGTCCTCTATGTTAATTTGGAGTTTTGATGAATTTTCCAGCTCCTCTTTTGTCTTCTGGTGTGTTGATTTTTGCAACTCACTCTCATGTTCCAGATGTGCGATCCGTTCCTTTGATTGTTTCAGCTCTAGTTGGACAAGGCTTAGTATGTCACTCACTTTTGTAATTTGGCTTCTGCTCTCTTCCAGCTCTTCTTGTGTTTTTCTGTGAGTTACATTTTCCAGGTTATTTGCATTTTCTAGACTTTTTATGATTTCCTTTGCCAGCTTTAGTTCACTTTGGGTTTCACTTAATTTTTCTGCCAGTTCAACCATCTGTTGACCACCACCATGTTGCTGTCTCAGTGAAGGTTCTATGCTCCAGTCCAAACCAAAATTCTCTTCCGACTGGTTTAAGTGGACGGCCTTTTTCTGAGAGACTTTTTCTCCTTTCTCTTGCAAACTACAAGGGTCTATCTTTTTTCCTGAGTAGGAGTCAATAAATCCTTCAAGTTCCCTAAAGTCATTTAAACAACACTTGTAAACATCCCATACTTCTGCAACAATGTCCGCCATTATTTATGAAACTGCCAGTGAAATTAAATGTGATCATATATATATATATTTTACTGAAACCTTAATTAAATACTTGAATGGACCAAATTAAATGGCCATTTTTGATTTCAAAGCAACAAAGGACGAAAGCAACTGATTAGCAAGCAATTTATTAAAGCAATGTAATCTTTCATAGAAAAAAATAAATAAAAAGAATTCCTTAGAATGTCAGGTTCTCCTGTGTCCTGTTCCTACTCCCGTCATCCAGGAATGCCACATCTATCGGAAGAGCCCTTTCGTCCACCACCACAATGTGTGGCTGGTTGGTCCTCCCATCTGTCAGTCCGTATCTGGTCGTCTAACTGGATCGTAGCCCAGTCCTGGAGGTGTGTCCACATCTAAACTCTGAGTTTTCAGTCTAACCCTGGTACAGATGTTCCTTAACAGTGAAGATGAATTTCCTCTTTCACCACAAATCTTCACTAGGGATTTTTGGCAACCTCCAGTTGTGTGGATACACATTTGGAGGCTCCTTATTATCACACGTCGTGTCTGTCGGATTTTGAAGGATGTTCTCATTAATCCAACAGCAGATTTTTTGCTGTATTGACCTTTTACATTTTGCAATATGATTTCTCAGTTTTGTGTTTAAGTGGTGTGCCAGGACAACATGCACATTTAATAATTTGACATATTTCTGCTCTCTCATGGCATACACAGTGTCCACTTTGGAGAGCTTCTCCTCCAACCTGGATTTTGTTATAATGCTGGCATCCAGAAGAGCCGTGCAGTTTTCAAGCTTTGCCCTAAGATCATTAATCTCAAGTTTATACTTTTTCTCCAAAATGTTATTCATGTTGACGTCATTGTGGTATAAGTACTGTTTTTTGAGCGCAATGACGGCCTCTCGCAGTAGGTTGGTCTCACTGATGACAGACATACAAGTGAGGAGATCCTCCTTGATTTTTTTCTCAGTGTTCCGCAGTTGATTCCTCACTTCCTCACAGGTTTCGCTCAGCCCTTTGATTTGGTTGTTTGCCTCTGCTGTTCTTTTGTAACTTGGTGTGTTGCCCTTTCCTCCTCATAATCCTCCTCGAGACATCTTTTCTCTGTTTCGGTTTGCTGTAGCTGACCTTTGAGCGCTTTGATGGCAGTTTCCAGCTCCGTCGAGGAGTCCACCGGGGGAATTTCCATTACATGCTTCCTTTCTGGAGTCTTTTTCTTTTTAGGTTGATTATAATTCACTTTGGTTGCCATTGTCCTCCGTTGACTTTTAGCCATTAACGCTTCATGTGTCTTCTGGTGTGCCAACTTTTCCAAATGGAAGTCCTTTTGGATCTGCTTTATCCTTTCTCTTAAATGCCTCAACTGATTCTGGATTTGAATATTTTTTTCTTCCTGTGCTCTCTTTTGGTTTGAGGCAATTGCCAGTGCTTCTCTTGTCTTTTGGTGTGCAGATCTTTCTGTATGGAGGATATTTTTAAAAGCTTTGACCTTTTCTTTGAATTGCCTCAGCTTAGTTTGGATTATAAGATTTCTTTCATTCTGATTTTTTATTTGGATCTTTGCATTTTCGAGTGCTACTTTTGTCTTGAGGTGTACCAAGAAGTCATTGTCCTTATGAGAACGCTTAGCGGTTTCCTTCTTCTTCCTTAACTTACATTGGGTTTCACGTTTCTCCAGTTCATGTTGTAGGTCCAAATCCATACTCTCTTCTGACTGATTGAAACCAGCAGCCAGTTTACTAGTGTTTCGGTGTGTAGTTAATGATCCAACACCAAGGCTCTTTTTTCCGGATATGTCCTTGTAAAACCTTTCAAATTCCCTCATGTTATTTAAATAATTCCAATAAACTATATGTAACTTGGCAAAAACACCTTCCATCTTCACAAATAAAACGTTTTAAAATAACATTTTTTTTACTTATAACAAATGTTCAACATAAAAAGTCTGATCAAAGTTGTTGTTGCACCCTTAAATTACTTTTGTTTTTAGGACATCAAAGGACTCAAACAGTAAAATGGTAGTTATTAGACCTAACATTTCATAGAAACAGAAATAAAAGGCATTTCCACAGAATGTTGGGCCAGCAGAGTTGTCGGTTCATAACTTCACTTTTCATAAGCACTGGATTTTGCCATTGAAGTGGCTTGGTGGTCACCGTCATGGCATTGATGTATGTAATTACAGAAGCTTCCATCTTTGAAGTTTGTAGCGTCAAACAGTTGTTTTACTGCTGCGTTAAATATTAAACATAACCTCATGTGAAACAATTATAAATTCTTTCAAAAATGAAATGTGAGGTTATCTCTTATTACCTCCAGCAAGGGGGTTTTGAGACAGCCGCCGCTCGTTTGTTAAATTATTTATGTTATGGACAGATTTTAAATAAGATTCAGTAAATGTTGAGAGTTGGCCAAAGAAAAGTCTTCTATATTTTAGTAATGTTCTGAATTCTGAAGGGACTTTGGCGTGTGATCTTCCAAAGATCACAGGTGATGGTCAAAGCCAATGGGCAAACAACTAACTATGTTATGCAACCTTGTACTAATACTGCCTATGTATACTACTACAGGTGTAAGTTACATCATGTGGCAAAGGTTGGCACTCACCGGATGCTTTGTTTCAAGTTATAGTAGTGATCAGAAAATATGAGGGCAGAGAAAAGAAGGAAAATAAGTAGTATTTCTTTTTTTTTTTTGCATTCTTGTTCCACCTTAACATTGGGTAATCTACAGTATTAGAGGCCGAGGGAGCAACGTCCAAAGGTTGAGCACTGCTTTTATTTTGAAGGGGTCACTGCGGCGCCATCAGTTCACCCTCCTCAACAGTAGGTGGCGATAATGTTGTGTGGTGGAAAACAGCACCCGCTAATTGACAGCGCAGAAGAGCAGCAGTTTACCTGCATTATTGGAGCATAACGCTGCAAATCTGCGATAGTTGTTTCTTTTTTAACATAACCACCAATATTTGACGCGAGAAGCTCCTTCTAAAGACTGATTTTACCCGACAGTTCAGTGGTGTAAAATAAGTGTACATGTGATGCAACTGCTGCTCATTAAATTCTAATTCCTGTGCTGTTGTACCCAATGATCGATGGTTCTCACGGCTAAAATTAATAATCTTGAAGTAATAGTCACTAAGATGCACTTTTGGGCTTCAGTTAAAATACAGAAAATTGAGTTTTAAGCCTAAAGTATCTCTCTGCCACCTCCACCTGTTGGTCGTTTGTGTTTACCATGAAAGTTTGTGCACTTTAGAACTATCCTCCAATCTGAAGCAAACGACCATTATGGTGCGCCAGAAACCATCAATGATACACAATATAAAAGAAAGATGCTTATCCTCCAACGAGAATTAATTCCATTAGACAAAAAGCCACTTAAAACTATTCAAGATGTCTCAGTCACATTGAAGCCAGACACGAAATATCCAACAGAAGCAACAGTGTTGACCCGATAAAATGGCAAACATATACAAGAAATGTAAATAGAAATCGTTCTACTCACCAAAACGTGTGCTTATCTGAAGACAAAATGCGTCCTCCTTTATTTTCTTACAAAGCTTTTTAAAAATAAAAAATGTCGAGGGACACCATTAAGTCCCTAAAACTTTATTAGAACCGATCAGCCAGTGCCGCTCTCCACAGACCCACCGGGACTCCATAAAACCCATTTGGTCCAGATATGAGCCAGTTGTCGGAGTGTAATACTGTACAGCCTTTTCTCCAAGTGATGATGTTTGGAACCGTTCGAGCCAAGTAACTGTGGCGACCTCTGCCGGTCGATCTTTGACACAGCATCCGAATGAAGCAAGAAAGGACAAACAAGTGTTAAAAGTGTTGTATCTGTGTCGCAGTAGACTCAATTTTCATTTTCTGTTTGACTAGTTTGTCTTTTAAAGAAATTAGTCTGATACTTGATTCTACCTTGATAAATTACTACGTGCTTTTGCATAATAAAACACAAATATGGTGGTTTAAAAGCAAGATTTGCCTGAATTAATCACTTTCCCTCATTAAACCACCTCTTAAAAACTCCACCTGCCCTTAAACTCATCTTTGACTGTTTAGTTCCCTCACAGTTTAACTCTTCCATTCAGGTTTTCCGTCACTGAAATAAAAGACCAATGTGCTATGAAGGATGAAGGTTTTCCCCCAGTGCTGTTTTCTTGGTAATTTAGTAAAAAATATATGCTGAAATGTTTTTATTTAAAAAAAAAAAAAAAACTGACAGTTTTTTCCATTTGTTTGACTTTGTAAAGTTAAACATAACAATAAATTAAAACATATAATTACAATGAAATCTCTTTTACAGCACAAAAATAAAATCACAGTAACAAATGTCTGCAGGGATGACACATTCAAAGCCACATGTCTAAATATTCTAACACTTTCTAAAGCATGCTGCAAATGCTCAAAAGCACCGTGATCATTCGATCCCTGCACACTGTCCATTTCACCCCCCTCGGCTAACTCGTCTTTTATGAACTGTCCTCTCTGCACGTGAATCTATGTGGAGGACACATCTTTCAGGATACATTTCCTACAGTGTCAACATCAGCTTTTCACAGATAGAATTGTCTTAAAATGATCAACTTTAGCAGTTCGGTTCAAGTGATGCTTCAGCTTTATCTGAAATTGAGATACTCTGGTACCGAGTAGTTGAAAAGCAGGAAATCCATCCGATAAAGGTTGTACAGCCTTTTCTGGTAGAAGGGGCTGATGTTGTGGAAGAACTGTGCTGCCATGTCTCCTGTAGTCCTGGTGCTCTTTGATGAGGTAGGGAAGCTAACCTGGTCCTCCACCCCAGCCAGCTGCAGTACATAGCGGGAGTCCTGCTCCAGCGTCTCGTATTTACCCACCACATCATAGTGAATGAGGCAGGGGTGGCAAAGGGAGTGGACGCGCTCCCAGTGCTCATTGAAGGGCTCTTCTCTCTGGGTTGCTGGGTCCACGAGGTAATACACAAACTCCTCAAAGGAGACGTCGTTTCCTCTCTCCAGTGCCTCGGGCTGGGGATCCATCCGGTGCCGCTTCACTATCTTTGTGCCGTATCTTTTGTGAAAAGCCGTGTTGTAGCTCCGTGTGAATTTGTTGCGGTAGGCAGACACTAAACGCTCAAAGGGCTCGCGTACGAATACAAACTTTAAGTAGGAGCGCAGGCGCTGGTTTATCTGGGCCGTGGAATATTCTGAGAGAGTGCGGAGGTTTTTTGGAACGTGAGCCTCGTTGGCCGGGATCGCCAGTGGGTCTCGCTGTGATCCAGCAGCCCCCGTCAGAACCATCAGCACACGCTTCCAGTTGGTGCAGGCCACTTTCGGCACGTAACAATAGAGCAAGCTGTGCTGGTCATCCACGATGATATGTTTCAGGTCATCGGGAATCAGCACCCTTCGCTTTCGGCTGTAGGAGCGGCAGGCGTCCTCCAACACCTCCCGCCGCCCCTGATGGATCACCTGCACTCCTGACTCCATCTACACACAAAGTTTAATCGCATTAGTGGTTTGTTTTCAATAAAAATGGACTCATCATGGGGCTGCTTTTGTGTTACTTCTATATGGGACATGAGAGTCTCTGAGGTTTGTTTTAAAATATTCCAGTTTAAGTAAAAAGGCGACAATGTTGACAATGATTAAACCTAATTTCAACAAAGTTATAGTATTCAAATGGTTTCTTACAACAGCTCCATGTGGACCAGCAGTAAAAATGCAAAATCTACTCACCGGGTCGCCATCGTAAAGTGTCTGTAGGGGACTCCTCCGCGACTTCCGCTCACTTCTGCCTTCGCTGACGGGCTCCAAAGCTGCAAACATGTGGAAAACGGGAGAAATGTGGTGAAGCGGCTGCTTTTCAACATAAACTGGGACTTCACAATAAAAAGCAAAAGATCAGGAGCAGACAGAACTTCGACCTCCCTGCTCATTTATTTCTGCCTCTGACTTTGTTATGGAACAGTTTGCACTGATCCTTTGAAACACTGTTGAGGCTTGAAGGGAAAGTCTCATCAGAAGGGGAAAAAGTCAAAAAGCAAGCCAGGGTGGATCCAAACCAGTGGGGAATGAGTGCTGTGAAGCATTGTTAAATACAGGCCTCAGCTTCCATCCCAGCATCAGATTACATGAGGTCAGAAGCACAGGGCAGCTTCACCACAGTGGATCTCTAATTTCATCTGGGCAGATGTCTTCTAGAGGCCTCGGTGTGGCACCGACTGCAGCCTTGGAACAGTGGAAACTTCAGCTCAGCAACCATAAACACGGCAAAATGCCAAAGAGCTAGTTTCATTTGAACAGATTTTCATCTCACATGGAGCCCGATGTTAGCTGGCAAAGAAGACAATTTGTGAATTAAATGAGCACTTAAAACATTTTATAAGGAGCTACAAACTGGTCCAATTACCTGCTTGTAAAATCTGGAACGCTGCGCTCCTTCCAAAAACTACAGAAAGGAATCAGCAATTAAAAAAAGAGACATTAAGTCAGCTGAACTTTTAGGGTCTAGCTGTAAAAGAAAATGAGTTGACCTTTGAAAATCCACTAACAACAGATGTAAATGCGGACAATATGTGATGTGAAATCTAAATTTAATACGTAATGTTGTGGTTTGTTCCTTCTGGCTTTTATTGTACCTTTTTACTACACATTCATCCTGTTTTCAACCAAAAAAAATGATGCTAATCTTGTGTGTGAAGGATGAGATCAGTTCTGGACCCAGAACCCAGTAACTCAGAGGAGAAAGGTTTAAGGAAACAGTTATCAGATGCTAACATCTTTCCATCCGGGACACCACTATTGCCTATCCGTCTTAACCAGTGCTACCGGTTCCAGGGCCACATGTTACTGGGAGTTGCTGGGGTCGTTATTAGAGACGTGGTTCAATAAATTGTGAATGTTTCTTGGAAGCACTGAAACTTGGCTTTTTGAGACCCAAACGAACCCCAGATGCGCCACTGAGTACAACCTCATTCTTGGAATGGAAAAGACAGATTCCAAGATACTGGATACTCCGGCCAAATGGAGGTTTGTGTTTGTCCCAGGAGCGACTGAGGTGATCCGCGAAACATATTTCTCACATAAGCTTTCCCAGAGCCGCCGTTTCTCCCTCATCCGCCGCCGAGCGAGGAGCTTCTGCTCTAATTTAGGATGCGAGCGCAACCTGGCAGACCGAGAGACGCATTTACTGACATGACTCAGCTAATGTGGAAAATTTAACTCCGCAGTTTGTCAAACACAAACGACCGCTTGAGTGTAAAACTGCTGGGCTGCAGCTGAAACCAGAGCGGGGACGTTAACATCGAGGAAAAACGACGCAGAGCAACTATAAATCCACCCCAAAAAAAACCTGCTGACACGCAAAACCTCTCGAGCCCTCAACTGAATACACGATATTCTAAATAAACGGCTTCAGTTGGATATGAAACCCGAGCCAACAGCTGAGCGCGTCGTCAGCTCCACCTAAAGAATACTCAAAGAAAGGAACGAGTTAACTGGACCCGACCCCGCAGCATTCCTCCCGATTCATATAGAACTGAAGGCCTTAGGAAATGCAAAATACAAAAAAGGCTGATGTGTGTTCCTCCTGTCCAGCACATAAATGGAGCTCTGTGTCGAGGCCCCACTGGGAGCACCAGACACCCCCCCCCACCCCACCAATTCATAGGTTTCTCCTGCCAAAGGCCCGCTCTACTGAGGGAGACACTGTCTGAGGGAGAGCCCGATGCACAACCCGCAAAATGTGTGTAATGGGTGTGAAGGCAGGAGGTGGTGTCTGATGACCGAGTCCCAGAGAAACGTCTGCGCGTCAGATGGGGATCGTCTCCACACCCGCCGGGCCTCCTCCAGCTTCTGGGGGACAGTTGTAGGCCGACATCTTTGCCTTTAGGTTGATCTCTGACAGAGCAAATCCTCCATCGTGAGACATTTAGTTGGAGAATCTGCTGCTGGTGACCAACTGTCTGAGGACCGTCTGGTTCCTCGCTGTGCGTCTGTGGACGGTTCCTCTACACGTAATGTCGAAAAGATGCCCCGACCAAAGGCTGTTCAGACGGATGCAGGTGGTGCAATAAAGCTGGCCGGCTGCCTGCTGAGCAGTTTTACAACTCTAACGGCCTTTAGTCAAGTTCAGACAGGGAAGGTATGAGGGGGGAGAAGCTCTTCAGGACCAAAATAACTATTTCAGCCCAACGGCTAAAACCAGAACTTCAGGTTCTGGCCCAATCAAACTGGCAGGACCGATTACCACTAAGCTAGATCGAAACCCCGGGGTGGATTTCCAGGAGACAGCAAGCGACTGTAAAACATTCCGAAGCACGTCGCACCACGTGCGCTTCTTCTGTCGGCGCCTTTATGGAGACCACCAGCAGCACGTGAGCCATGTCATGCTGCAGTGGCTCCGGAACGTCGGGGCTCCGCGTGCATCCACGTCTCAGCGGGAACTTTTCTTTCCTTAAAGGGATTCCAAGCAGCTGTAAATTTGAGGGCAGTCTGGTCAAACCTTTTAAAATTTGAATAACGACTTTGTTTTTTAAGGAGTAAAATAACTGTGACGGGTTTATGGCGGGAGTTTCCCCCAGCTTAAACTACCATTCCTATTGTCCGTGTCTCTTATGGTGCAGCAGACACAACATGGTCTCCGCACACAGTTGCAACATCTCATTATCCTAAATTTGGACCAGTCTGTCCCAAACAGTGCAGGTCCAAATCGAGGCCCTTTTATAATGAGTAACTCTAACTTGGGTGCACATTCATTTGTGGCGGCTCTGCGCAGCTTTACATAGAAAACCAGCGGTACCTTTGGCCCCGATGAGCCATTAAAGGAAACGAGAAGCTGATAAAATGGCCAACTTCTGAACAGGAAGTACGACATGTGAAACAGTGTTTTGGAGTGGCGTCATGGTTAGATGTTCTAAGATGGAGCTGCGATCTCTCACGTGTAGCAACGACTCGGAGGTTTGAGGTCAGGCTCACACATGCTGATCGAATCTGTCCGGAAACAACACTGAATGACACGTTGTGAACCTTCTGCACCAGGCACTTGGCACTTTTTACAGAACCCAAGAGCAAATGTGGTGAATAACATTCACTGGCTGAACCATCCTCAAGAGTAAATATAGCAAACTTGTTTTAATCAAGGCACGAGAGGATGGAAGTGCCCCTGCGAGCATCACCAGCCCAGGATTTAATGTAGTAATGGAGACCAGCTCAGATTCCAACATCTCCCGCGGCGCCGAGACCTCGAGGTCCTCCACGAGTGTCTAAATCACATGGATGTAGCTGTGGATGGAACGGTGCCTTAGCAGAAGCGGGCAGGAAATTATTTTTGGCTGGAAGACCTTTTTGAGCATTTCCTGGATATTCTTAGAAAGCTTACACAGCATGTGTGAATATCACTCCCCCGCATGTCGAAGGGCTAAAGGAGGAAGCGTAGACTGAAGAGTCCATCTTCAGTTCACGTCTTAATGACTGGGAGCAGTGTCCGCCCCGTGTCACATGCAGCAAAAATTAGCAACCCCTTTAAAAAACCCTGGGCTAGAATCCCACTTTGGTCCACGATATGAATGGGACCATTGTATGTGGCAGTACGGGGGACCTGGAAGACCTGGAAGGCCTGGAAAACTGCGCTCAGGGAGGGCCGACCTCACCGCCAGCCGGCTGCAGCCTCTCCCAGCTGCCCTCTTCAGACCACTGGGAAGGGCCCGCTAATCAGGGGGGTAATTAATTAGGTCCTCAAATGAAGGTTGTGGTTCTCAGGGGGAAAAACAGAGGAAAACCCGAAGAGGAACATTCTATTTAATCTATAGAACATATGTCAATCCCTCTTTCTTTCTTTCTTTCTTTCTTTCTGATAGATAGATAGATAGACAGACAGACAGACAGACGGACGGACGGACGGACAGACGGACGGACAGACAGACATTACAGTTATTACAGTTATTACCGTTGGGGAAGACATTTAGTGATAGAGATCTCTTTCCTTTCGTAATTGATGCATATTGTTATTAATTTTACAGAAGACTGATCAACTTGACGATGCTAATGATCAAGAATGTGAGCTCACCTGGCTTCAGACTGCTGTTAAAGTAGAGGATGACCATGAGGAAACAGCCCAGACACAGGGCAAAAACCAGCCGGTCCACTTTTGGTTTTCTCATGCTGAGAGCTGGAGGGAGGGAGGGAGGGGGACCGGGGGACCGAACCGACTCCGGCTGTTGTTCCGTCTACTTTATCACCGATAAAAGCCTCGATCCAACGCGCTGACCTTTGTCACGTCGGATCTTGTCGTACATCCTTAAATGCGCAGTCTGCGGTGGAGAAGAGCGGAATCGGAAGCGCTTCAAGATTAGCGGAACATTCTCTGAGAGAAACCGGGCCGCCCGGGCGGTCCCACCGGAGGCCACTGGGAATGGCTGTGGTCGTCGGCTGGGAAAGTTCCGAGGGGGGTTGTCGAGGCTCTTTTACTTTTTAACTCCTTTCTCCCCAAACACAAGTTCTGAACTTTCGAGAGCGAGTGTTGCCAGAGACTTCCGCTGGCACCTATTAAGTTAAAAGTACAATTCTACCCGCGATTTCATGTGCGCTATTGGACCATTTTGCCAGGACAGCTGATCATTCTGACGTCTGTCACGACCAGAACTAACCGGGTTGAGTACCGGTACATTCCACACAGGCTCAGTGTTGGTGGGGGGGACTTTTCTCATGTGTGGCCTTGGCATGCTTTTATTTTGAAAGGTCCCAGATCTGTTTTCACTTTGGTTTCATTTTGCGTCCAAAACCAACTTTGTCCGAAAACTGTCAAACTAATAAATAGTTCATGTTGTAAGGCGCCTGCTCTTAATGACTAACTTTAGCTTTTCAATACGAGCCAGTTCGTCCTTTCCAGAACGTTGGTTCAAACCGAATCAGCAATTATTTCTTCAGGATATAATACAGAAACTTTTATTTACAACTATTCTGCTTTCTTCATTTATTCCTAAAAGGACAGTATGGGAGAGCACAGGAATGGAACAAAACTGACTCAGAATATAATCAGTGATTAAAGTTTCCTCCATCCATCACAGGGTCGAAGCCCAAGCTTATGTGACAAAGGAAAAACTTCCTGCATGGCTTCTTTTGACCTTTGACATTTTCTACATTCCTCCTGTCCATCTTGCCAGGAATCATGGAGCAAATATGCGTGAAGAGTCAGGAGAGGTTAGACGCCACACGACTGATCAAACCCTGGAACTTATGAGGAGTGAGTGTGAAGCTCGCCACTGTTTACTGCCGGAGCCGGTCAGGGGTCAGCATCGCATCGCACTGCCCTATCAGAAAAGAGGTGTAAAGGAAAGTCACATGACGGAGTACTTTGACCACCAGACACTGTCCATTACACATTTGAGCGAACTTTTGTGTTTGATATCTTCGTGTTTGCATCAATCAATATGTTTCAGGTAATAATGCTCCTCAGGCATTTTAGTGTGAGGAGGATTTAGTGGATCAACTGGTCACAGAGGTCAATCTAACCTGTTTAAAGGAGTTCATCTGGTCCAAATTTGACTATTTCAGACGCTGTTCAGACACAATTAAAATAAGTTCAAATTTTACCTGAGAGGGGAGATATTGTTTCTCTGAACGCTCCCTGCACGGGAACATTTTGTTCCTCTTTTCCTGACACGTGTCCCAACAATGCTTTGCAAAGATGGTTCTGCACTGCAGAAAGCACATTAAAGGCCTTATTAAATACATAAACCCGTCACCCTGCAGATATTCATGATAAAGTGCTGCCCTCTAGAGACCAAAAACAACCACATGATCCACTGTTGGAGTACATCATAAACTGCGGAGGTCATACTTTCAATATCTGCTTTGAATTAGTCGACATTCAAGCCATACTAGTGGAACTAATGCGCCCCATCCACCCTCAGCATGCACATTTTTCAAATTCACAGGATAGCAGTTTCTGTTGCCTTCAGGGTTTTATTATTGAATTTAGATATTTGGAGAGGTTTGATACCTTTTCTTTGGAATATTTTAAAGCAGCCGAGCCGCCCAAAAAGGACAGTTTGATTGCCATTTCTAATTGACTGCATGTTGTGTAAGATAGGAAATCCTGTCGATATCGTTCATGATCTTTACAGGAAATTAACACTGAGCAATTTCCAGGAAAGTCTGTGAGAGCGGAGCCATGACTCACTATCAGGTTAATCTGTTTCTACCACATTTGTGATAATAAAGCATTTAAAGGGGCCTGCCTGTAGCTCACAGTCTTTCTCTGCAAACACATATGAAGAGCCATGACCAACAATGGGTCCTGACTGATAAGGTACACTGTAAAAACCTGTAAGTAGGAAAGAGCCAGCTGTGACCTTTGACCTTACATTCCATAGAATAAGTCCATGTGGTGGTTTGCTACTACACCCAGCTGCTTCCAACCCATTCCTGCTTTTATGGATATAAAGATCAAAGAAGTATAGAAAAAAGATTGCAAATATACAGCAGAGCAAAGGCCTGCTGCAGATTTAGAAGTATCGTGTTGCAAGTTTTAAAGCGTGCTTTTTAAGATCGAGTTTACAGCTGTCGGAGGGACACGTTGTACTTTTAAATGGGCGCCATAAACATACAACTGTGAATCTTTTAAGTCGAATTAATAATAGCATGTCTTCATTAGGGAATCAAATAATCCCATCAAAGCCTCAGTTGTCATGACAGTGGTGCAGGTGAGAGAAACCAACAAAGGATTTACTCCATTGATCAAGACCGCCGCTTGTGGAGGCTGAATAGCCTCACAGAAAGGAGGCCATTATGTCTCCACAGCCCTCTGAACCGACCACCTTTGATCCACTGGACCTGCGTCTGAACAGCATGTAAAACACGAGGACAGGTCACGATTGCACCTGTGCTGAAACCCGAACACACCCTTTCACTTTCCTCCGGACAGTGTGGGAGTGCACGAGGCAGGTTTATTCATGTAGCGCCCTTCAGACAGGAGGCAGCGCTCAACCAGACAAGTAATTACAGGACTTTTTAGGTTGTGTAGCAGACAAAATGTAGCTTTGTCAGACTTGTCAACTAGAATCTAATTTTGTTGGGTGTTCGGAGATGCCAGTAGAGCTTTATGCACATGTAACTGATCATTCCTGTCCTCTCTTGACTTAAAAATATGGTTCCTTACACATGGATATCAGGGGTGCCTAAACCCCTCAAAGGCAGCACCCTGCCCTCCCAGGCCCAGGCGAATCTGGTTGGATCACAGCCACCAGAACTGGGTTTCACGACCAGTTTTGCTATAATATATTCCTGTTGAATTGCAATTCCCTGCCAATTATAGAGCCTGACGCAGCAGATGAATTCAACTTTTATTGAGACAAATCTACAGTGTTTGGATGCCGTGAAGGATGTCATTTGTACAGCAGCAGCAGGCAGAAGACGGTCCTCTGCAATACTGAGGATACCATACAGATATAGAATGCAGAAAGCAAACAGCAAGATACAAACAGTAGAGTACAAACTTCTGCTGGAGACGACATTAATTATATTTCAGGTTGTTTTATCTATGAATATCTTAGTGCTGCCACACGTTGGGGCAAATTTTACAACTCTGTCTTGGTACTTTAAAAGCTTTGGTGACGATAAGAAGTCCTTTCAAAGGCAAAACCGCCCCGATGTTTCAGCTTCACAAAGGCAAATATTAACCACGACACTGATAACTCATAAGTTAAATTTGACATCTTGATTTTCAGAACGTAATTAAGAAACCCTAAATTCTGTCTACATTCCATTTGGAGGTAAAGAGAGAGAGCAAAGTTTAAAGTTTGGGGCTTGGACGAAAAATTTAGGCCAACAAGAAGTTCTTCTGCAGAGTCATCAATCCTTGCCCACCTCACTAGTTTGGGTTACGAGCAAAGACCTCACAAACAGCCCAACTCCCACGTGCGTCAAACAGCCGTGCTTGTTGGAGCTCCTCTGAGAAGGACAGGGTGTACGGCCTGGTAACATACATCAGCAGAGTAACCCCGCTGTTCAGCAGGCTGCCCTCATATCAGAACACCTCAGCCAGAGCTAGAGACTCCCCCTCCGCTCTGGCTTCCTTCAGTCACCTTTTAGCTCCGGCTCAGGCTTAAAGACACTCAGCACTTGAGAATCGGCCACACAGAATGTGGAGCCGCCCGAGCGGAACAAATGAACTGAGATAAATATGAGGGCAGCCAGCTAAACAAGCAGGGTTTAACCTCAGCAGCCAGACTGGTTGATGTTGCCACCAGAGCTCTTGGTCACTTCCATAGTGGTGAAAATCTGCAGGGCGAAAAACATATTTAACAATATTGACAGACCAAGTTATTTTTACATTTTTCATCATTGTGGTAAATAGGTGAGTCAATAAAACTTTGCTGTTGAGCTCATAATCATGTTTTCTGTACAGACACCCTCCTCTATTTGAGTGTTTGTTCATTTAAGAGCACCGAAAGTTTATATCTATTTAAACATCTTTAGGAATCACGAGTGAAAAATCACATTTTCAGTCTGAAAGTTAAAGGAAACGAGAGTTTAAGTGGCCTCACTTCAGCGCAGGTGGGATGGATGCCGATGGTACCATCCAGCTGCTCCTTGGTCGCCCCGCACTTCATAGCTGTGCTGAAGCCTTGAGTCACCTCGCCGGCATTTGGACCCAGGTAGTGGAACCCAATAACTCGGTCCTGCGGCGCCACAGCAGAAAACATCATTGATCAGACACGAGGCTTCAAAAAACCCGGCTCTATCAGATCAGAACCGGCGAGAACTGTGAAACGATCTTACGTTGTCTAGTTTATTGCAGATGATCTTGGCGTAGCATTTGTTGTTGTCTCTGCTCGGCACGGTGAACTCCAGAGGCCAGAACAGTGTGTGGAACACCTAAATAAACGATAATATTAAAAGACAACAAACCTTTTTAACCAGCAGAATTTGCCTTCATCTTATTTGGGTTCGTTTTAAAATTCAAAAGGTGGCTCTAAATATTTGCAAGCGCCTGCCCAACTCGGATCGTTTGACATGTGTTTGACAACAGTGATGGATTAGTCAATGTTGCAGTGAATTCTTCCCCGCCATCGCAGCAGCTGCTCATGCGTGCACGTTACCTCGATGTTTTCCTGACCATAAAGCCCCACGGCTCTCTCCTCAGACAGTCCACAAGCACCATACTCCATAGGGGTGAAGACAGTGGTCGGAACGTTGACGTAGTCACACTGCGAACAAACAAGCATCTCCAGAGTCCATCGCTGCTTTATTGTAAACGTCCTGCCATACATGCATTCCTTATATCCAATTCAGAGCAGGATTCGGTTCACTATACATTCATGCTGCGGCTCGGTTCTGCTCCATCTACCTTGGCTTTGGAGCCGCCATACAGACGTCGTGCCAACAGCTTCCCAGCCTGGATGGCCACAGGCGTCAGCTCCCACTTGTCTTGCAGAATGTCTCCAATGGCGTAGATGTGGGGCACATTGGTTTGCTCCTCATCATTCACTGGGATTTTTCCATTTCTGCAGATCCACAGAGGTCAGTGACACTCTAAACATTTAGATTTTGTGGCTTTTTGTGGGGAAAACTACTTTTTTGCCCCGTAGCATCCATTCTAAAACATAAATGAAGATAACTGCTTCTTCAAAGACCAGTACGCTCGTGTTTACAGCACAGTGTTGCATAAAGAATTACAATAAAGAGGGTCAAAGGTCATGAGATAGAGGGAAAAGCAGGTTGTCACAATTCCCATTCTTCCACAATGTGAGGAGCAGAAAAAACTAATCGTAGTTAACCGAGTAGCCCTCTGACTGTTGTTAAGCTTAATTTAAATACAACTTGGGTCACAAGACTGGATCATATGATTCACTCAGCACTCTTCTAAGCTGCCTTCATGCTGTCTTAATCCCTGCAGGTCCAACAGGATGCCTCAGGCCTTCATCGAGGAGGGGAATAGTTCCAGAAAGATTATACAATTATACAGTCAACTGTAAAACACAGAGGCCAACGGGTTTTTTGTTTTTCCATTTAGACACCCGACACCATTAAAATGCAGCTAATGCATTGTAGGGGGGGGTCCTGTTGATAGCATCCTCCGCATGTCAGCAAGTCCCACAACAATTTCGCAGCACCCCTGCAGAGATCCGTGCCACAGCAATAACTGCTGAATCACCCTGACTCTTCCACAAGTCTTAAAGGGACAGTGCACGCAATTCTGAGGACAAAACATGGAGATCTAAAGAGATTCTAAGCTTACTTGGGGTTGACTTTGACCCCCACTTTGTCCAAGCCAATCTTGTCTGTGCAGGCATCTCGCCCCACAGCAATTAATACCTGAAGGAAAAAGAGATATATTATGTTTAATTAAAATCAAAAGTAAATAAGTGTCATAAATATGATTCACTTAGACCAAAATACAAGGGCTCAAACTGGTAAGTGACCAACTAGATCATGTAGACTTTCTTAATGGTCAGGTCATGTGATCATTTGTTGTGAAAGAGAAAAAACCAAAACCATAAAATACCATTTCCCCATAATTATTGCTATTAGAATTAACCTCTTTTGGTTTTTAGCTTGAACACTTAAAAACAGCTGTTCTGATGCTAAAGTAGCATGAAAGTGGCAGATAGGGTTAGGGTTAGGGCGAGCAGATGTGGCCGGGCTGATTAGTACTTACAGTGTTGTACTCCCCCTCGATGACTTCCTCAGAACCTGTGGACTTGGCCGTCACCTTCAGCCTGCCAGGAGTTCCTGCTTCCAGTTCTTCGATCTGTCAGACCAACAGAAAGGTTCAAGCCTTTCAAAAGAACACAAGCACCCACTGCAGATACCCAGCATGCTTCACAGCGTTTCAGTTCCGACCCACCTTTGTGGGGACGTATTCGCGGAGGAACTTTACTCCATGCTCCTCCATATATTCTCCAGCACGATTGGCCATGTCCTGGTCAAAGCCCCTCAGCAGAATGGACCGAACCATGACGGTGACATCGAGACCCAGGCCAGCGAGGAACCCCCCGCACTCCAGAGCCACGTAAGATGCCCCGATCACCAGGGTCTTTCCCGGGCAGTAAGGCAACGAGAACAGGTCATCACTAGACAGGGGGGGTCGTAGAGAACACGAGTAAAAGGTGACGTTTCAGTACTCTGGAGATTAATGTCACTCTAGAATCAGTGTTAATGTGTTCTCACCTGGTGATGCAGTGCTCCTTGTCCCCAGGGATGTTCAGGTAACGTGGCCTCTCACCAGTGGCCAAGACAAACCTTGCTGCCGTGTAAAACGTCTCCTTCCCTCGCTTGTTTGTTGTCTGTCAACAGGAAAACAGTGATAAATAGTTAGATAGATAGTTAACGGCTATTGCTACAAGTGCACCAAATGAAGCAGAACTTTGTTTTTACTGATCTTCCCAGTGACTGACCTTGATTTTGTGTGGATCAATAAACTCGGCATAGGCATTAACATAGTCCACCATCTTATCTCTCAGAGCAACCCTGTAGCCCCAGTTCAGCGAGCCAATGTAGTTATTTATCGCCTCTTTCATGGTCTCCCAGTTGTGTTTGACTACGCAGACAGATTACCGATTAATCAAGTGGATTTTTACTTCTGTGACATCCCAGGGGGAAAACTGGATCCCTCACCCGTCTCATCGAACTCCCAGCCGAACTTGCGGGCATCCTGGATGGCCGTGCGCAGCAGAGCCGTCTGGTGCATCAGCTTCTTTGGAATGCAGCCAACGTTGACACAAGTTCCACCAAGACCTGATCGCCATAAGGAAGTGACCATGAGCCAGCAGGAAAAAAATGTCCAATAAATACAAGAGCGTTACAGTAAGTGGAGGGACCGTACCCCAGGACGTTCCTTTGGGTGTGGGAACGACATAGTCCAGGACCATGACCTTCTTTCCCAATAGAGCCGCTTCCTGTTGGGAAAAAAAAAGGTAGGTGCGGTTGACGATTACAACAGTATCTTCAGTTGCATACTGACTGTTTGAACCATGACATTGCACAACTGGAAAAAAAAGAAAGAAAAAGAAACAAGGATTCAATGCTGCTTTTGTTGCGGTAAACTTCTGTCACCTTTGAGCAAGCAAGACCTCCAGATCCTCCCCCAATCACAATGAGATCATAGTCATAGGATTCATTCTGTCCGTTTAGCAACTGCTGCAGGCTGCCGTCTTTATGAGCCTAAACGCAAAAACAGTGGTAGGTTGGCGGTTGTGTACATCGACTGTGTTGTCAGGGCGTTACAGGGTGAGATTGTCGGCACCTGCAGGGTTTTGTCACAGCCACCGACGTGGGTCTTGTTGATGAAGACATTAGGAACAGTTTTCTGCCCAGTCATCTCGAGCAGCATCTCCTGGTAGTTGGTTCCATCCTCTAAACAAAAGCATCAAGGGTGAATACAAACGCCTATTTAAGTTCCATCTGGTAATATTTGAACGGTTCCCTCGGCACCAGTTTGTTTTGGACGTAGAGGAAGAGCTCGGTAAATAAATGACAAGCACCACAAAAGCAGAGGGTGAAATATTTAAACAAGGCTTTGTGGGAAACCCTCGTCTCTGCATCTACAGACCAGTCATTTAGCACAAACTCCTTATAACACTACAGACACCTTTTAGGTTTAGAATTTGGCCTCTGAGCAGGAAGGTTGGGTTTTTTTATGAAGTCACACAGGCCAAGATAGAGACGCTGGGTGACTCAGCAAGTTTTGTGGTGCTGCAACAGGTTACTTTAAATTACAGCCATAATAGTCAACGCTCCATATTTACATTGTATCAAGGACATGACTAGTTATAGTCATTTAAAACATGACCAATGAACTTATTTCTTTTAACCCTTCCTGTTGTCCTCCCCACTACTCACGGATCCTGATTCACCATGACTAAAGTACATCGGAATACAAAACATCGATGATTCATTTCAACCAAGCGAAACATCCTGCAAATGTATGTAGGCAAAATAAAGCCCTTACAGACCTAATAGAGTACTTTTATTAGAATAAACCTGACTGAAGTCGTGACCAAAGTACCAGGGGTTGAATGAGGAGATTCTGTAAAAAAAATGAGTGATAAGATAGAATAATCTTACCTATCAGATCCAACTCCACCACGTTACACTCCACCTGCAGCTCTTTGAACAAGTCTTTGACCTGACAACACACAGACATTGGTGCCATGAATAATTCACATCTGAATGCAAAAGAAACACATAAATGCCCCCCACAAATGTGCGCAGCTTTTAATCAGTTATTAAAAAGCTGCAAGTTGATCGTGGACTCAATCATTTCTGCAAGATGCTTCTCTTCTCTGCGGTTAGCTCTGGGTTTTTAAATGTTCATCTTAGATGGATGAGTGATGAAAGCCATCTAGCGAGCATTAAATGGAGTGAATGTGTCGGTCGCAGCGAGGACAAAATCAGCAATTAGACCGAGCCCATCTTCGCGGGACCGGATGGAAGTTTCCCCTGAGCAAACCCGAAAGCTCGACGGCAAAATGACCTTACCTTCACGCAGTATGGACAGTAGCTTTTACTGAAAACCATCACTTGGTTGGAGTCGATAAGTTGCTGTATTCGAGATTTGAGATCATTTTTCCCGGATTCGTTTTCGATGGGAGGCATTTTGAAGATAACTCCACCTGCCTACAGAGGCATGCGTCGAAAGATGGGTGATTAGAAGGGGTAAAAGCCCGCTGACGCCACAGCAACGCTCTTTTAACGAGTGTGTCAAGAGCTTTCTAGAAGAAAACACTAGAAGGCAACTTGTCAGGGTCCAGTGTCGGCACCTAATCTACCCACCCCGCCAAACTAGTTCTTGCCTCACTTCTGTCGGTGCGCTCGTTTACAGACACCTCGTCCACCCAAACGGCCCATTGTTCGACGGCGACGACCGGAAGTGCACCGCCGGCGCGGTTAACGCCGTATATCGAAACGCACACACCTCGAAGACGTAATATGGGTGCCTTTTGATATGCCATAAAACTAGAAGAAACTTAATCTACTAATTTTTTAATTAAATACTTCAAACGATTTTTTTTATTCCAAACGTGCGTTTTTATGAGATGTACTCGCAATATCCAGGAGGATATTATGTTAGGTGGGTCTTGCGAGCAATATGACATAAATATAACACAAACATTGCAACGAAAATTAAGAGATTATTTTAACCTTCGATCAAAACAGAAGAGGAAAGTAGTTGCAAAGATGGAAACAATCCTTTTCTCTGATTTCCGCTCTCTACTTTTCGCGAATGATTATTGAGCAACTGTCGGTTTTTAGCGCCATCTAGTGGGAAGTTATCCCAATATGTTCGCGATAAATTTTGAAAAGATTTGTCTTTATTCTATTTACTTGTGATTCTTGGTATTTCCACAGCCCAACTGCATCATAAAGAACTGCAGAGTGTTAAACTGTACATCCCACCGACAACACTTGCTCTGAATAGTGATTTTATATCAACATTAGGTGTATCAGTGTTGCCAAATTCTTCTGTTGAAAATCACGATAAATATTCAAATCAATGGGTTCGTTGGTCGTCTGTTGACTGTATTTGTCAAATAATATTAACACCATTATTTTTTAATTACCAAACACACCAGCTTTCCGTTAGACCACCCAGTAAATCGCAATAATCCACTTTTACGTATCAGTAGGTGGCAGTATAACATGACATTTCTGAGGCTGCATGACAGCAACAAACTTTGACGTGACTTCGTTGGGAATTCATTTATTCTTTATTACGTTCCGTGTTTATGTCACACGGCTGAATCCGGTAAGTGAACGCATCGCCATAAAACGCAATCCGTGCACATCCTTTCCAGGTGAGCGTCGTTAGATTCCCCTTCATTCTTCTTCAAACCTGTGACGCACGGCAGGATTGCACGTCTCCCCCATTCCTGCACAGGTTTAAAACAAGTTTAAACAGCCCCCCACCCCGTCGTGGACGACGGTGTGACGAACCCCCCAGCTGTCGGGTGTGAGCGTATCTCGACACTTGCGTCGTTGCTCCACCTCCATCGCCTTGAACTGAAGTCGTCAGAGGGAAGAAGGCAGTTTGAGGAGGCAGCGGACGCGCGCAGGACTGAGTTTGGTGCGGAGCAACCGAGAGCAAAAAAGTGACGATGGCAGAAAACAAGATTGGACCGAACCTCCAGGCTGGAGCTGGCTTCCTCGCCAAACGGGTCCAGAAGTCTCTGAATCGAGCCCAAGAGAAGGTGAGTCAGGGGAAGCATTCGCATTGGCTCAGTATAGCTCCAGAACCGCACACAGTTGTGTCAGTCCTCGGGTCCGTCCTGTAGCCCCTAGAATGAGACACATTTCTCTTTATGAAAGCAGTAAAATGTGGACCAATAGTCGAGCAGTTGGTCATGAAACAAGTTGCATTATTTCCCCACGTTTCTCTGCCACAATGCAACAGTTCTGTAACAGTTCTAACAGTTTTCTGTTGCAGATTTTAGTGATTGGAAAGCACAAAAACTGCAGCATTTCTTTGCTTGCCCTTCTGATCTGAGCATCATGGGCTCGTTCAGTGCTGTGCTGACACAAAAGCTGCCACTTCCTGACTGCACACTTCCTCTCGGCGAGTGTTTCCCACAGAGGTTCATTTTTCTGCCGTAGCAGAGGTTTGCAGCTCCAGAAGGGCATGTTGTTCTTATCTCGATAAGGACTTTGAGGGGCAATTGTTACAGAGTTATAGGTCATCTGGGGTGGTCTTCAGCTTAAGGTCATTTGGTTGTGGCGTCCAGCCTGTCAGGCAGCTGCAGGCTGTGGACTGAAGGGTGGCGACATGGTTGCTTGTATGTGTCAAAGTGAAGCGTAGGTGGTGTCTGAGGGTAGACAAGTGTCTGAACAACATCAGTCACGCTGAGCAACAAGTTATCATCTCCACCAGCTCCTCGGCCTCCAGGTCACCCTTCTGAAACCGGCCAAGCCTGATTTATTAGGGTTTGGGCTTGAACAATGCTGGTTCTGGTGACCCTGCAGAGCAGCAGCTGGGCATGTTCGTGGGTAATATTGACGCTAGGAACAAGAAGGTCTCGGCGATATCACTTCTTCAAAGCCAATCAGACGACTTTATGTCAGCTTTTGAGTTGTTTTCAGTTCTGTCGTAGTTCCATTCTCCCTCTACAGCTCTCATCTTTTTAAAACCATAACCAGATGAATATATAATCAGTTGAGCAGCTGAGGATCTTCATCATCTTAAGCTTAAGATCAGATTTGCACGTTAATGAAGCTTTGAGCCACAGACCTTTGGCCCAGTGAGGGCCAACAAACTCCTTTTCCTGCCTGTTTAGTACGACAACACAATATTCCTTCATTCTAACCCTCACTCTGCTGTCCTGTAAATGTATGTTCTCTTTTAGGTTCTTCAAAAACTCGGCAAAACCATGGAAACCAAGGATGAGCAGTTTGAGCTCTGTTTTCAGAACCTCAACAAGCAGCAGGTAGTACCAAACTCATGTTGGGGTGTTCAGTCATCGTCATGGAGATGAATTACTGCAGTAGGAATGTAATGTGTGGGCACCACCTTGATGAAACGTACTGAAGGTGATTTCTGTCCTAATATAAAAACAGTTGTTGAAAATTAAGACAATTAAGTTTCTTTTTGAAATCCTCTTTTGGAATTCCTCGGATTGGTTAACCTAAAATATTGATCCTGAATGTAACAAAAGGAAAAGATTAATATGTGCTGAACTAGTTGATGTTTAAATTAGCAGAAAATGGAATCAAACAGGAACTCTCTAAATGTAGCTTATGATTGTACTCGTGCCTCCTTCTTAAGACAACAATCCTCTGTAATTCATTACATGATCCACACAAAGTTGCTTTAAAGCTTTTGTCTTAGGTCTTGAACAGAAAAGAACAGGTCTCTTCTTGCTTTGAAATACCAGCAGGTTCAGACAGAAAGTGAAACAGGATGTACTGGCCTGTTATTTTTCAGAACCATTCTGTGTTTTTTAATATCTCGACACCACTGAAACAAACACATCCAACCCTTCGGAGTTCATCGCAGCCAGAGATTTTCATTTGAAATGGAAATGGGAAGGAAACAGACGTTCTCTTCTACTTTCACTTCACTACAGACGTCCCACCACCCACAACTGTGATTCCTATTAACACTTAAACACGTGGTTGGAGTTTAAGAATAGAAGAGGAAACTTCACTGGGTTCTGATTGGCCTCCAGTGACCTTGTTGCTGAACTGAGGCTGTTTTCTGTCCCCAGGTGGACGGGAACAGGCTGTTTAAAGATGTCAAAGCATACCACGCTGCAGTGAAAGGTGGGTTTACACCGTGTTCAGGCAGCTGCTCACACTCAAGCGCTGGTGAATAATAAGGAAGTGGGATCCTTGGCAGGTCTGCCTGTGTAGGGATGTCGTAATGGAGAAAACAAAACCCTGCAGTGAAAACGGCCGATTCAGCGATGAATACGTGATTCACGAGCCACAAGCGTTGCGGCTTCTTGTTGTTGTCAGAAGGTGTTGTTCTGACCTTCTCTCTCCAGCCTTGAACACGAAGCCGCCATGATGCCTCCTGTGCTACTGTCACTGGTTGTGGATTTATTTTAAAAAATCGTTTTTGTCCCCCTCCAAATTCGCCGCACCCTTCCGAAGCCGTGCACGAGACGTCCAAGCGGCTGTCGCACACGCTGCGAGACGTCTATGAGTCAGACTGGAACGGTGTGGAGGACCTTCCTGTCATCACAGAGGTGAGTTTAGGATGCATCTACATAGGGGACGATCATAGTTGTCACAGCCTGACTGTTCTTACAAAATAACCTGCATGACCCAGTAGAAGGCAAGTAGCTTCACTGTAAATCTAAGAGTCCTAATGCATTGAAACCCTTTTTTGGTTGTATTTAACATGAAACAAAAGCGGTTTGAGGTGTGATATTGAGACTGAAGGGAAAGAGAGGGGAATTTTCAAAGTGAGTCAGGTGCATTCAAGCTGTTACAGATGTACAGCATGAAGAATTCTGGCCCCATAAAAGAACCTAGAAACCAGCTGAGATCACACTGATGTAATATTTAGAGTTATTTAAAACCGTTGACACTGTTGAGACTAAGTGACGGCTTTACAGCTTGAAATAACCTTTCCCAATGAGCTACAGGCACATTCCAATGAGGGAAAAGTTCCTCCGAAGGTACCTGTTTCAGAGAAGAAGTTCCTGCACTGAACATATGATTTATGGCACAATGGGGACGTTACTGAGAAGAAAGCAGGAGAAATGTGATCAGGAGCCAAAAGGCCTTTCGGGAACGTAAAAAACAATCTGTAGCGAAGTGGCGCTCGCTCGCAGGGTGGCGACACAGATGCATTCTGTAACCAAACAAGTCCTGCTTGTCAGAAACCCCCCTCTTCCCCAACCGTGTGCGATACTGCGCTATAGTCTGCAAATGTCCACTTACTCTTCAAGCTGTAGCTGCTAACCACTGAGGAGCCATCAGCCAGAAGTCCTGGAACCTTCACTTGGCCTTAGTGGCTGCTTGTTGCTGACTGGACGTCCTAAATTGAAGGACTGAGCAGATCGCTCTGCAGGCTGCCGTCTGATTACGGAGCGATGAGAGACGACAGATTAAAAGGCAGATAACGTTATTTTTTTGCACCCATCGTAGGAGATCCCGGCGGTGTGGGTGCGCATGTGAGCAGTGAGCTGTCTCTGCCCTCTCTGCAATGTCAAACACGTCCCCGTAGTTTGGTGACATCGTGTCTTTTCTGTTTTGTGTTTCTTCAGAGCGAAGATTTGCTGTGGAACGACTATGAAGAGAAAATGAGTGACCAAATCGTGCGCACCATGGAGAACTACACGGGCCAGTTCACGGAGGTCAAGGTAACCTGATGCTTCTATCTTTGCTCTGTTCGAAACTCCGCACAAATTTATCTATGTACCGATCACATCAGCGCGTCGTGGCGGATATCTGGCGTAAGCCTAAGACACCAGGAAATTTGTGCTTGAATATGTTTCCAGGAAAGAGTGGCGAAACGCGGACGCAAGTTGGTGGACTACGATTCAGCACGACACCACCTGGAAGCGCTACAAAGTGCGAAGAAGAAGGACGAAGCCAAGATAACAAAGGTAGCGTTTGAGAACTGATGGGAGGAGTTTCGTATGACCCCTGTTTAAACACATCTGCCTCTCATTCACCCAACAGGCTGAGGAAGAGTTCACCAAAGCCCAGAATGTCTTTGAAGAGATAAATAATGAGCTACGGGAGGAACTTCCTGTCCTCTATCAGAGGTATGAATGTGTTCCAGATTAAGCAGAATGTCCTGCTGAACTTTTGGGCCATGACGAGATGAAGGTGTAACATTTGATTAAATTTGAAGCTGATTTGAGAAAGGTGGACGCAGATGCTCTAGAAAATAGTTTTTACAGTTGAAGATGAAACATTTAGATCAGTGTGTGTGTGAATAAAGGGAAATTGACTAATATAGAAAAATGGGGTCTTACAAAATTTGCAGCTTTTCCACTGACAAAGTTGGACTAATATTCAAATGAGTGCTGCCCTCTTGTGTTGGGAGACGGTATTACTTCTCAAATCAGTCGGTTTTTATGTAAATATTGTCTTTCCAGTATGTGGATAGTTTTCACCTGGTGCTACAGACTTACAGCTGTTTGATGGGTTTTCGTAAAATAAGTCATCTTTATTGAAATGTTATTTTTTGACTAACTGAGAGCTGGGTTTGTCCCTACAGCCGGATTGGTTGCTATGTTACGGTGTTCCAGAATGTCTCCAACTTGAGGGATGTCTTCTATAAAGAAATGAGCGTGGTAGGTCCAGTTTATACTCCAACGCTGTCTTCTGAAATCTGATGAACGATGTCAGAAATGTGAGATTCCTGCTCACGATGCCGTTTGTGTCCAAGCTGAACCGCGAGCTGTACAATGTGATGAAAAAACTGGAGACCCAGCACTCGGGGAAAGCCTTCATCATAAAGGGTCTTAACAGGTGAGACCTGCTGGAGTCAAAAGTTTATTTCTGACTTTGTGCCTGCTACATGCTGAAAACAAGCATCTGCCTTCTTACAGCACATCAAGCAAATCGAAGAAGAGGAAGTCGCTGGTCATCTCCAATCCCATCCCATGCAACACAGCTTTCCCTGCCGACCATGTTTCCATCCATTCCTCTGCTGACACCACAAAAGATGACCCCTCCTCCCCCCCTGCTAAACTGTCTCAAAGCATCTCTGAAGGCGCCGACCTTCCAGAGGAGAATAACGACTTGTCCAAAGATGTCAACTCGTCCGACTCTGATCTCAGCTCCAGTGGCAACAACACGCCAAAGCGACAGTCGGCGTGCGATGACGGCGACGGCAGTTCAGGGAGTCGAGAGGAGGCGGAGGAAGAGGCGGGGGCAGAGGCAGAGCCGCAGGAGGAAGAGGAGGAAGATGAAGAGGCCGAACTTGCTACCAACCAATCGGACGACTCTGGCGTGGGTGTTCTGAAGTCAGACGCTGCAGTTCAGGAAGTGGCCTCGGATTCTGCAGAAGGTGATCCTCCACAGGACCTGGAGCAGGAGCAGGAGCAGGAGCAGGGGGTCGCGCCCCCATCAGAGGAAGCTCAGACCAAACCGGCTCCAGTTCCTGCCCCTCGCAACTCTTTCCGCTCCACAGAGGGTCGCCCCCTAATGACAGCGAAGCAGCAGGAAAGCAGCGAGGAAGAGAACACAGCTGACTCGGGGGAGGACTCCAGCTCCATTAACCCCCCAGGGTTACTTTACAAGGTACAGTTAAGTTGATGTTCAACATTTTAGAGGATATTTGAGACGATCGGTGAAGATCACAATGTCATCAGATCATCAGATCATCATGCTAAAACATTAACCAAAAAAATTAAATAAAAAAGTAGACTAGCTTTAGCAGAAGAACTGGAAATGTGAGTTTTTTTTAGGAGGATTGTTAAAGTTAAATTTAATGTGAGTCTGGTTTCTGACCAGGCGGTGGCGTCAGCGAGTCAAGCCACGACTCAAGATGGGATGTTGCAGTTTGACGAGGGAGACGTCATCTTAGTGCTCAGTAATGACACTCAGGAGGTTGGTGTGTGCACGTTTCTTACTTTCTCTGCCAGCGCGGGGGGATTTTTTCCATCGGAGTCATCTTGATAAAGTTTCTCCTTTGGGCTGTTTCTCATATCCAGCCGTTGAGTTCCACTTCTTACGCAGCTCAACGTCACTCTGGGATATTTCCACTGCGGCTCCAGTTGTGTGATTCAATGAGTGAAACATGGTTACCAGGTTTTAAGAGTGTTTTGAAGCATGGATTCACTCCATCAGCCCACAGAGACGCAGCAGTCACGTTGGATGTGAACAAAATTGCTCAACAATGGTGGGAAAATCCCACTTTGGCTCCACTGCTGCTGAACTTATAATACTTAAACTGTCCTTGAGAACCAGCAGCTGAACATCCTCAAACACCCCGAACCAAACTGAGGGGATTTCTTGTTGATTACGTCTATTTTAGAATCACCTTCAACATACAGTAAACTCATATTATTACTGTAAATCCTGACTTTCCCCACTTTTTTTGTCAGTCTTGTGGTTTTAGATGTTTCGTTTAGTCACTATGTGTCTTCGTCAGCTGTACAGATGTGTTGGCTGTTGAGGTGTGCAGTCAGTCAACCGGGCCCCTTCGCCAGAGTTCCTTCACCTTCCTGTGGAGGGAGAGCTGATTTGATTTAGAGCAGAAGTCAAGAATGTGTTTTATGTGTTTGATCATACTTTAAATTTCCCCCTGTGGGGATAAATAAAGGTTATCTTATCTCGTCCCTGTTTCTGTCAGCATGGGGGCCTGCTGAAGGGGGTCAGAGAGGAGAGCTGGAACCTGCACGGGGATCTAGAAAATCACTCTGGCTTCTTCTCAGAAACACTCGTCCAGCCTGTTCAGGAAGAGTGAAGCAACCGTCATCATTTCTCCTTCCATCAAACAGCTGGTGACACACACACACGCTCACACACACACACACACACACACACACGCACACACACAGACACTCGGTGAGAGTGGATCCATATGCTTTGGGTGCAGAAGCTGTTCAAACAGAGCAGCCAACCACCAGGTTCCTCACATGCTCTGATGTTGCAATTCGTGGAACACAAGTGAACATTTTAGAACATTTTTGGACTTTTACAGTATTTGGTTCTGTTTATATCTGCAATGACCTAACGTGACACTGTGAAACTGCAAATCGTTTTATACTGATGAAATGATTTTATGTATGACTTCCTAATAAAGCTGTAAATAAAAGAAGAGGGTGCTGGTTTATGCTTCTGCCGTGCATTATTCCGTAGAATCACTTATGAGGGAACTTCCAGTTTGAGAGGGTTGTTCTGTTCACTGTTTCACTGGAGCACAATGAGTAAAAGAGCTGTTAGCAGGGCTGTTGGACAACCTCACTCTTGTTCTTTAGCAGTTCCCCTGTGAGGAACCAGAGTTTTAAAGGGATGGTTCAGCTTTTACCTGTGAAAAGTGTCTGGTAGACCCTGAATCTTCACCCACGTCTCCAACGAGAGAGTGGACGGTAAAAATGGGTCTGAATTTTCCTTTTTATGGTGAACTTCTGCTATTAGCCAACACCAGGAGGAGAGTTTAGAGGATGGGATGAGGTTCCTGCCTTTAAAGCAGCAGTGCGGCATCATGGGTGTTTATCGGTCCTCCAACCGCCTGCTGACATTTGCCTGCTGGGTTTGGCTTGGTTTAAATGTGGTTACAGTCAGGTTAGAGAGCTGGGACTGTCAACAATCTGACATCACCAATTTCCCATGATTCCAGAGGAGTGACACGCGGAGGAGTTGACGCATTTAGTCTGAAAACTGGCAACAATTCCTGTGGGGTTCCACGCCACTCGTCCCATTTGGGCTCTGCTTTCCCAGACGACACGCAATCTGTGCAAATTGCTGTGATGAGACAACATTCCTTGATAAATGTTCATGCACTTTAAAGCCTCAGTCAAAACAAGCATCATTTAAAGAAAGATTTTTGCAATCATTTGAAACAAAAAGCCTCACCAGATTCTGCCACCCAGAATCTGGGGGGGGGGGGGGGTGTGCTGTGGTTTGGCTGCAGGAACTGTAAAATCACAAGAGGACCAAAATGATCTATAAGAATAATATAATTGTAGGTAGTTCACTGTTGTTTGGAAAGACCCCTTTGAATTTCTAAATTCTCAGGAAACTTATATAAACCTAATTCCACTTTGTGGCTGGATCCTGTGTGGTTATTATGGTATTTTATGGTCTTGTTTTTACTTTACCATGTGACTTGTTTACTGCTGCCACATTGTTTCAAGTTGTCGGTTCCAGTTGGTGCTGGATGCAATTAGCCGCACGTTGGGCCAAATTAAAAGCTTTTTCTTGTTGGAAAGGTCACAATTTCCATCCCCAACACAGCCAAGGAAGCCTCTCCTTCAGGTAGAAATCCAAGAGTAGCTCTAGGTGTGAGTATTGAACAGTCAGAGTGGGAGAATCAGCTCCGCTGTGAACAGACACCGTTGTTCAACTATTGAACGAAGCCTCTTTCTCTCAGACGTCTGTTTCCTCTTTGCTAACCTCGTGCTGTTCTCTGTGTTTATGCTGTCAAGTTTCCCTGGCGGCTGCTCCGGGGAATAGGCGTGTAGGTTACATCAGGAGAACTGCTGGGGTTCATTTATTTGTCACGTTGAGAGGGCGGCAGCTCGTAGATAAACTTGAACACATTCTCTGGGAGTGACGTTGCTCCTCTGCTCGGCCAGATTCATGCAAATACCGTCCTGCTTAATGTTTAACAAAAAAGGGACAAAAACGCTGGGACAAAAACCCTGGAAAACGAGAGGCGCAATCTTTAATCTTTATTTCTTCCTGTAACAATATACTTTTCCTCTCCCTCGGCACTAATGGAGATTAGAGGTCAGGGAGAGGTCAGAGGTCATGCTCGAAAACACACAAACATTCATGGAGCTGGTTTTTGTTCCAGCCTGATGACACAGGAACCGTTTTTTTTATCATCTTTCCCTCTGAAAACCAGAAATGCTGCATGAGCTGACTGTTGTAAGTCCTGATTCCTTCTTGCTTCATCACCATCACAATTTTTCACGCTAAATAAGGTCCATTTGCTGAACGATTGCTTTTAGTAAACAAGTCAACAGCCAACACGATACGAATCAATTTCCTCTTAATATCTGAGGCAATGACCTTCCGGACAGGAAAGGGAAAATCCAAAATTTGTCCACCAGCTACTGTCATATGTTCTGCAGCACTTTTCATCTTATATGTAACACTTGACCTTAATCGTAACAGGTAAATAAAACACTTCACTGTTGAGAATACAGCAGTTCTGGGTTTAATCTGTTTTTAACCGTATAAACATGGCACTAATTGTAAACATGCATAATAAATCTCCCCAGGCCGTCGTCAACGCCGACATGTTGCACCTGTTTTATGGCTCATCGTCCACGCAGGAATTGCTGTTTGGGGTGTTTAATTACACCACTGGTTGATATGACGCACATCTGGATAGAATATATGGATTAAATGTAATTACTCATCCTGTATTAGAATTGGATCCCTCAATGAGTTTATAGTGGTTAGAGGCAATGATCAGGAGACTTCCTGTGTGTGTGTGTGTGTGTGTGTGTGTGTGTGTGTGTGTGTGTGTTGTGGGCTTTGTGCAGGTATGTGTGTGCGTGCGCTCCTTCCTTCATCTTTGTGTCAGAGACAACATACAGACACTCATACAAGGTGTGAGTTATGTCTCCTATCACTGTTACTTTGAAATGATGCAGACCTGTGTGTGTGTGTGTGTGTGTGTGTGTGCGTGTGTGTATGTCTGTATGTGTCGTGGGGAGGTGGGGGGTGGGGGTGGGGGGTGCTGGTCTTGCCCAGAAAGACATAAATAAAATCACCCACCACTGGTGATTTGGCCTGGCAAAAAAGGCTGTTGCTCCTGTTGCTCCTGTTGCTCCTGTTGCTCCTGTTGCTCCTGTTGCTCATGTTGCTCATGTTGCTCCTGTTGCTCCTGTTGCTCATGTTGCTCCTGTTGCTCCTGTTGCTCCTGTTGCTCCTGTTGCTCATGTTGCTCCTGTTGCTCATGTTGCTCCTGTTGCTCCTGTTGCTCCTGTTGCTCCTGTTGCTTATGTTGCTCATGTTGCTCATGTTGCTCCTGTTGCTCATGTTGCTCATGTTGCTCCTGTTGCTCCTGTTGCTCCTTTTGCTCATGTTCTCCTGTTGCTCCTGTTGCTCTGTTGCTCATGTTGCTCCTGTTGCTTCTGTTGCTCCTGTTGCTCCTGTTGCTTCTGTTGCTCATGTTGCTTATGTTGCTCCTGTTGCTCATGCTGCTCCTGTTGCTCCTGTTGCTCATGTTGCTCCTGTTGCTCCTGTTGCTCATGTTGCTCCTGTTGCTCCTGTTGCTCCTGTTGCTCATGTTGCTCCTGTTGCTCCTGTTGCTCCTGTTGCTTCTGTTGCTCCTGTTGCTTCTGTTGCTCCTGTTGCTCATGTTGCTCATGTTGCTCCTGTTGCTCCTGTTGCTCCTGTTGCTTCTGTTGCTCCTGTTGCTTCTGTTGCTCCTGTTGCTCCTGTTGCTCTCATGTTGCTCATGTTGCTCCTGTTGCTCCTGTTGCTTCTGTTGCTCCTGTTGCTTCTGTTGCTCCTGTTGCTCCTGTTGCTCCTGTTGCTCCTGTTGCTTCTGTTGCTCCTGTTGCTTCTGTTGCTCCTGTTGCTCCTGTTGCTCCTGTTGCTCATGTTGCTCCTGTTGCTCCTGTTGCTCATGTTGCTCATGTTGCTCCTGTTGCTCATGTTGCTCCTGTTGCTCATGTTGCTCCTGTTGCTCCTGTTGCTCATGTTGCTCATGTTGCTCATGTTGCTCCTGTTGCTCATGTTGCTCATGTTGCTCCTGTTGCTCCTGTTGCTCCTGTTGCTCATGTTGCTCCTGTTGCTTCTGTTGCTCCTGTTGCTTCTGTTGCTCATGTTGCTCCTGTTGCTTATGTTGCTCCTGTTGCTCCTGTTGCTTCTGTTGCTCATGTTGCTTATGTTGCTCCTGTTGCTCATGCTGCTCCTGTTGCTCCTGTTGCTCATGTTGCTCCTGTTGCTCCTGTTGCTCATGTTGCTCCTGTTGCTCCTGTTGCTCATGTTGCTCATGTTGCTCATGTTGCTCCTGTTGCTCCTGTTGCTCCTGTTGCTTCTGTTGCTCCTGTTGCTTCTGTTGCTCATGTGCTCCTGTTGCTTCTGTTGCTCCTGTTGCTCCTGTTGCTTCTGTTGCTCATGTTGCTTATGTTGCTCCTGTTGCTCATGCTGCTCCTGTTGCTTCTGTTGCTCATGTTGCTCCTGTTGCTTCTGTTGCTCCTATTGCTCATGTTGCTTCTGTTGCTCATGTTGCTCATGTTGCTTCTGTTGCTCCTGTTGCTCCTGTTGCTCATGTTGCTCATGTTGCTCCTGTTGCTTCTGTTGCTTCTGTTGCTCATGTTGCTTCTGTTGCTCATGTTGCTCATGTTGCTTCTGTTGCTCCTATTGCTCATGTTGCTTCTGTTGCTCATGTTGCTCCTGTTGCTCCTATTGCTCATGTTGCTTCTGTTGCTCCTATTGCTCATGTTGCTTCTGTTGCTCATGTTGCTCCTGTTGCTGTTGCTCCTGTTGCTGTTGCTCCTGTTGCTCATGTTGCTGTTGCTCATGTTGCTTCTGTTGCTCATGTTGCTCCTGTTGCTCATGTTGCTTCTGTTGCTCATATTGCTCCTGTTGCTGTTGCTCCTGTTGCTCATGTTGCTTCCGTTGCTCATGTTGCTCCTGTTGCTCATGTTGCTGTTGCTCATGTTGCTCCTGTGCTCATGTTGCTTCCGTTGCTCATGTTGCTCATGTTGCTCCTGTTGCTGTTGCTCCTGTTGCTCATGTTGCTGTTGCTCATGTTGCGAGTGAAAACCTTGCAACACATGCAGCTGTGACAGTTTTCAATACTAATGACAAAGGTCCTTATGTGTAAATGCATTAGAAAATAAACTTTTTGTTGTAGATTTTATGAATGGAACGTGCGTGAATTGACACGTGCACGTGCAGTAAGTATGTGTAGAAACCAAAAATGGCGCTCAATCGTGGTGCAGTTCAGGATTTGTGCCAGTAGGGGTCAGTGAAATCAATGTACTGTAACGCTGAACTGTTTTAATTTTAAAAATACCGTGTTATTATAATATTTTAAAGGACTAAACTATATTGACCCGTTTCACCCTTATGATGCCACCAGCTTCATTTCTACCTACAGCACTTGTATAGATTTTTAAAGCATATCCCAGAGAATAAATAGAAAGGGTCGATTTTAAACCCAACAGAAGAGACGTTGGCATTTGTAAGGAAAGTAACAGCATTAAGGTTTCCCAACATGTTGTTGTGCTTCTGTGCCATGAGAAAACCTGACAAACTCTGACAGAGAAAACTCTCTTTGTCTGGCCTTTATTGCCTTTGGCAGGCACTGCTTGACTCGCATTTTTTTTTAAATGTAGAGGCCCTCTTTTCCTACACACACACACACACACACACACACACACACACCACACACACACACACAACACACACACACACACACGCACGAGCAGATGTGTAGGACGCTTAGCAAGTTCAGTTCCAGCACAGTGATGAGAGATGGAGCTGGAGATTGATGTGTGTGGAGTTTCCAGGTTTAGTCACACTTAATTTTGCCCTGACATGTATTTTTGAACAATGCCAGGACTCCCTGACAGTCAGCAACTTCTGGGCCTTTTCTGGCCCACGATACTTTGAGTTCAGATTTTGTACATTGTGAAGTTTTGTCCAGGTGAAGATGCGAATGTTTCCTTGCGATTTTGCCTTTATTGACTGCTGCGGTTGCTGGTTCAACATTAAATTAACACAGATCCCCCTTGAAGATGTGGGGGAAAGTCAAAACATGTGACAAACACTCTCAAAAATGTGTTTTTGTAGGAAAGACAGCGCCACATTTCTCATTTTTGATGTCATTTTCAGCAGTGATGCTGTGAGCTGGTCAGTAATGTTACACCACAACAAAACGTCTCAGTTCGGTTTTCAGAGGGAATATCTGATACTCCTCAACACTGAGTCATCCAGCCTGGAGTATTTTTACAGCCCAGCACATCTGTTTAAAAAAAAAAAAACAGTTAAATGTGGTTGCTCTGCTTTTTAAACCAGCTCTTTTAGATTGATACTCGCACCAAGTCACGACTTGGGGTCATTTTATGATTTCTTCGTGTGGAACCGAACCTTGACGCGTTTCATGGGTTGTGTTTGGGCAGCAGATTGTAATTTTTAAACTCCACCCCAGCGAGACTCTCCTCCTCCTCCTCCTCCTCCTCCTTCCCTTTTCCGTCGGGCTCTGTCCTGCCCTGCCTTCACATTTCTGCGCTCTCTGCGGGGCAGCACACCGGACCTGCGGGCGCGGATCACCGATGACCTGCACGCACACTGCCGCGCGTAAAGAACGGCACAGATGATGCGTGTTTGGCTTCAGCTGTTCAATGAGACAGAAAACGCGCAGAAAAAGAGATGGACATAGTTCGTGGACTTTTCTCTTGCCGGCCCCGGGGTGGATGTTGTCGGCGCGCCGTGTGGTGTGTACCTGTAGTGGCGCTTCTGCTGCGTCTTTGCGCGGCGTTTAACTTGGATGAGCAGCAACGCGTCGTTTTCAGCGGACAGCGGGGAAGTTATTTCGGCTACTCGGTGGAGTTTTTCAACAACTCATCCAGGTAGGGGCTGCTCACGTTTTTACAAACCGCCCCTTACGCATTCGGTTGAGACATGTGCTGCTGGTGTGTTGCGTAAAAGACTTTTAATCAATATGCGCATCAACGCAAAAAGCATCAACAAAATCTAGCAAACCACGCTGCTGGAATCATCTCATAACGAGGAAAAATATTAGAAGGTCTCTGATTGCAGTCGGATTTTGGTTTAAAGGGATCGTAAACTCAAAAATGACCCCGTCAAAGGGGTTTCTGAGGTCATATTCAGCTCACTGTTGCTACACACGAGTAATCAGCTGATCACATGTAAACACAAACACCAGGATGACAGAATATCAATAAGAAAACATGAAATTTGGATTTTCTGTCTCGTATGAAGAAAGGGATCCTGGACATTTGGTATTAAAGTATTTTTAATTTTATGGAAAACTTTTTATGGGTAAACTATGTCTTTCATATCATCTATTTACTTGATTGATTGATTGCTAGATGTGCAGGGACTAAACCAGGTTATCAGTCTGTTTACTAAACCAATTTTAACTAATCAGAACTTTTAGCATTTTTCAATATCTTGACACCTTTGACTCTCTGTCCCTCTATCTCAGGGTCTCTCTGTCTCTGTCTGTCTCTCTCTCTGTCTCTCTCTCTCACACACACACGTGCACACGTGCGCGCGCACGCACACACACACACACACACACACACACACTCCCTGGATTCCGGCCCCAGTTTGATTGAAAACAGCCACATTGCGTGACTCAGATAAAGGGTTTTAACCTGATGTCCTGAATATGAACTAACGAGACAGAAGGAGGTGACGAGCTGCTGCGCAAGACCAGACACACTCTTTTATTTACAAAGATGTCTCTATGGTACACAAGAAACTGGGGCTTTATGGTGTTTTATATGCTACATAAGGAGCTGCAGTTGGAGCATTTGTGCATTTAGTTATTTGTCCAAACATCCTTAAAGAGCTACAAAAGGACTTGGTCGTGGAGGAACAGAGACATGGTGTAGTCAGGGGTTCTAGGATGGGGAGGACCCTGAGGTTCCTCATGTGGGCATGTGATGCTCCTTCTGGGATGATCGTGGTTCAGATTTGATCTGAGAAGCTTTCAGAACTGCTGTCATATAAAGAACTTGTGACACACAGACGGAGAAGGAGCCAGAGTTACCGCCTTCTGTCATCTCTGTTGGGCTGTAGATGTGAGACTAGATGTGATTAATGCTATATAACGTAATCTCAGGCAAAAGTCAAGCAGAATCGCTTGTCACACTCTATTGAAGACAAATGTTTTCAACACTAACTTTTGAAAATACCCTCTGAAGCAGTAAAGGAGAAATTAGTAAATTGATTCCTCCAAGAATGTGTGATGACACTGCTGGAACACAGAATGTTGCATAGTTCCGCCTCTTGCAGCGGTCAAATACCTTCTCAGCCAGCTGTTCGCAGCTGTCAGAGCTGTGCGACCCCCGTCTGAGGACTCAGCGTATGATAAAAACAGCAACCTCAGGCTTGTCATCTGCTGCTTCTTCTGTGACAGAGCAGTTATCAGAGTTATCATAACCTGTTGGTCAACAGAACACTGGACCACGTTTGCTAGCTGCTCCTCTACCTGTGCAGATTATTGCTGTTCCAGTTGTATCTTATCAGCCGTGTCTCAGCTTTCTACTGCTAACAGTGGATTAGACTGAGCCTAAGATGATCTCCATTTGCCTAACTAAGCTTGCTGATGTTAGAGAACATATTTTCCAGCAATTGCAGGTTGAGTTTTCTCCATTTTGTAGCCATTAGACCCCCGTTAGTCTGGGTGCAGCAAACTCACAAGACTAATATTCCTGTTGGAAATTGCCGCGAGAGTATTCCATCGTGATCCTTGTCTGGTTGTGCACAAACAATGCAGTTGGAAAAGGATCCGGAATGATTTGGGTCTGCTGACGGGATTGCCCGTCCATGCTGTCATGCATTCTCCCAATTACCAGATTGTTCGTCTGAGGGGAGCCTTGTTAAAGTTGCTTACCGCCATCTCTGTTGGCCCTCAACACGCGTGTGAACTTTACGTTGGGACAGAGTAACATGCATTTTCATGGCCCACCTTCTCAATCAGAATCTTAAACCAGAAATTAAATTCAGTCTGTGTGTAAACTGTTGTTGATACCAACTATAATCTAAGAAATGTGATGTTTTTAAGTATGACCACATTGATAGCAATTATGCTAATGTGACCCTTGTGTGACTTACATAGCTGTAATAAATAGTCGTTCTTGAGTTACATGAATGTTCTCGATTCACCTTAAATCTCACCAACCTCTTTATTAAATGTAAAGAGTAAAACACTGAGGTTTCCACCACAGTTCCACAGTAAAGTCATCCCAGCCATAACTGTGTACCTCAGTCGGTCAGAGGCAGAATCTGGACAGCTACTGTAAAAGTGTGGTATTTCACTCAGAGTTAATATTTATCTTTGTAATTCAGGCTTTAGTTCATGCAAACACAAGATAAATTAGAGTTATTTCATTCTTGGCCACCCACTGATGTACTATTCATAAACCAAACACAGCAGATAGATATCTGTCTCATTTATTATTACAGCTACTACAACAACCTCGATTAAAATCACTACTTTCCAGTTATTCTCTCCTGAATTGAAGTTGTTTTCATGACCCTCTGCCACTTTTATGATGTCACATTAAGAGGCAAACAACACACACACACATTATTACATTTAATCAATGTTAGCCGGATAAATAGTGTTTTGAAGAAATGAAGTAGAACCTAACAAAGTAGGATTCACCAGCCCATAAATCCTCCCTCACAAATTACATGTTCCATCCTTGACCTCGCTGCACCTCCAAGTCATCTCCCGTTGAGCAGATGTTTGTGCCAATTTGAAGCAAAGGAATTCTTATTGCAGGTCTCAACGCAAGCGTCCGTCGTCGCGATGCTGCACATTAACTGCATTTTATTAACTTACAAATCCACACATGCAGAGATCACAGGGAGTGGCTAAAGGCTCCAAGTCCTGGGCTGTTTGAATAGAAAGCCACTAAAAGCCCACACTGATGTCAGAGGAGGAGCTGTGGAGTGAGAGGTTTATAAGGAAAACTCATCCAGCCATGTAAATATTCATCCTCTGCATTCCAGACTATTTGAGGGAAGGGGATCACAGAGTCTGCCTGATATCTGCTAATGTCATCAGTCACCACTGTCTTCAGTTTCCCCGAGCACTCCCCCCAGAAACCTTAAAAGCATCACCAAAGTAATGCTGCAGAAACAGTCACACACTCACAGAGACAGCCATCAACTGAGGGAGCGCATGAATCTTTCTTACCTTCATTATGGTTCCAACCATAAAATGTGTACATTTTTAGTGCAAACCTGGTTGTTTAAGAATGAAAAACAATGGTGATTTTTTCATCATTTTAAACCCGGGGGACGACTTTTATCCTTTCGGCTGCATACACCAGCACGATTTATCCAAAATAAGAAGCTGTGTAGAGCTCCTATTATTTCCTCCTTTCTGCTTAGTTTCAGTATTTTGATCGGTGCTCCCAAGGCCAACACCAGCCAGCCCGACATTGTGGAAGGAGGAGCTGTGTATTTGTGTCCGTGGAGCCAGACCAACTGCAGCATTGTCAACTTTGACACGGAAGGTAGGCTGTCTCCTTAAGGGAGAACTAACGCTTATTTCCCTTTGGAGCCAAACTGTACCTTCGAATCCCAGAGTCAGGATTTTCCTCACCCTCATATAGTGACTTTCAGTGTTCCAGGGTACAAAACTGAACCTTGAGACAGAGTCGTGCCGTAGAATCGCGCGTGTGGCCAACTGACCATAAAAGTGGTTGAAGAAGCAGGAGGCAGCGTCCTGACTGACACTCCTGTGTTTGACCCTCAGGTCAAAAGTGCAGCTCCCCGCCTCCTTTGAACAGTTATAGTTAATTCCATATGGTCACAACCTCTGTTACAAATCTGCCCCGTGATAAAAGGAAATACTCTGGAAAGAAAGGTCTCGCTGCTTCGCTGCAGCTCCTGATCCAGCCGCTCTCTCCTTCCCTTGAATTCAGCCTTTGATGCCTCTGCTGTGTTTTAATGGTGGTCGAGGACGGGGAGGTCTCCACTTTGGGTCGCGGGCCGCTTACACTATTTGCAGAAAGCTTTGATTTCCTGTCGGCCTCCAACCCAGAGTTTGTGCTGTTTAATTAGGTCCGAGTCATTACGGGGACGAGGACCCCAGAGGGCCCGGACTGCCCCGAGCTCTGCGAGCAAAATAATCGCATTCATCACAACTGCAGGAAGCGATAAGGACCACCGTTTGAGGATCACAGGGCCTAAATGATTGCACACTAACATGCCAATATAAACTGGCAGTTTCTGGAGCTGCGTGCACAAGCGCACACCTACGGTCTGTTTACCGACCGTGTCTGCCGACTGCGTCTGGATGAGGAGCAGAAGGAGATATTTCAGCCCTTCCTTCCCCTCACTAGTCTTGGATTTCCCATGAGAGGGTTCAGGGCTCGCCGTGTGTTTGTAGACGCTGCCCAGACGCTCGTTAACCCAACAGGCACGCCAAGTGGTAGCAACACACAGCAGACGGGACGGGCAGGAAACATGCCATGTGCACGTGCTTCAGCTGGGAAGGCAGGATTCACTCAAGGCTTTGAGGGCGGTGACGACTTTTCAAGGATGCTGAATGAGGGGTGGTGACTGTTTTGTTGTTTTGTTAAGAAGAGACAATGATCAATGACTAAAATAAAGTAGAAATTAACAATTTGGCACACGTGCACCCAGTCGCACACACTCGCGTGTGGCATCCTGCCAGGGCCTCTCGTCAGAACAGACCCCGACACATGAAGGAAGAGTGCAGGAAGCGTCTTCATAAAAGCTCTGACGCCTCCAAAATTCCTGCACCGATTTCTCATCTTTTCTGTTAAAATGTGGTTTCGTTTCAGCATCCAGGAAACCTTTTTGGAATGCGTTTTTCCCCTTTTTTCTCTTCCAGGTGATCGGTATTTCTATATAAATGATGTGAACACTCAGGTTGAGTTCAAGTCCCGTCAGTGGTTTGGTGCTACAGTCCGTTCCCATGGTAACCGCATCCTGGTAAGAATAAGTGAGCGTGCCACCAGAGACGCTCATCTTCCATCAGAAACCAGCAGGATTTTAATGGAGAGCTTAACACCTCATTATTAGCCGCGATTGCGCAGCCTAATTTTTGACATTTCAACCTTTTTTCTTCCATTTTAAAATGCGAGGTGTCCTCTTTGCTTCCCAGGCTTGTGCTCCCAGGTATTACTGGAGGACCGAACACAACACACCTTTTGCTGATGTTACTGGAACGTGCTTCCTCTCAGTGGACAGCCTGAAAACATTTGTGGAGTTCGCCCCCTGCCGGACAGGTGAGTTACTGCAACGATCAAATATATCCTCAAGATAATACACAGAAGGGGCAGGATCGCTTACAGAGGCAACAGTGCACAGAGCAGCCTGCGTCCCTCAAATGGAGGCAGTCACGCTGGAGATTGCTTCAGCTTTCACTTTTCCTGATTGTTTATTAGCGTTTCTCATGTTTTGTGCTGCTCGCTGCAGAACGGCATGGACCTGCTGGACAGGGCTATTGTCAGGGGGGCTTTAGCGCAGACTTTACCAAGGTAAGAAAAACACTGACGGGAGTTTTCCTAGGAGCTCGCATGTTCTCCCGTCTCGATTAGCAGAGATTGTTTGAAGTGCTCGGTGACACGAACGCTCCTCAGCTCGGGCCGCTGCTGTGTGTTGCAGGACGGGAGGGTCGTGCTCGGGGGACCCGGCAGCTTTTACTGGCAAGGTGAGTGCTCAAGAATGTGGAACCGCCTGGGTTTTCTGAAGCCAAGGAAAAGGCGCTGAAAGCTACGACGGCCAACAGTTGACCTTTAACCTTTCTATGAAACACCGCAGGTCAGCTGATATCAGCCACCACAGAGGAGATCGTCAAAGCCTACTACCCATCCTACTTCCTGCTCTCTGTCGACGGGCAGATTCAGACCAGACAGGTGCAGGGCAGCTACGACGACAGTTACCTAGGTGAGTTATTATGGGCTGTCAGCTTCTTGGTCCTACTACTAACAAACTGCTTCCACCTAAAATCACGATGGAGCAATTTGTAGTATTTTTTTCCATTTCATTTCCATATTTTGTTGGATTTGTGAAATAGCTGCGTAAACTGTGAAACAGAAGTCAACCCAAAGATCGTAGCCTGACTTTGAACCCGTGCCTCCGTGCACGTCTGTCCTCCAGGTTACTCTGTGGCTGCTGGGGAGTTCAGCGGGGATGGTGAAGAAGGTGAGGGTCATATTTACAGTACAGGGAACCAGCGTGCATGGCTGGGTCCAGAGTTTAGTGACCCCTGAGCGCCTCTGTCAGTTATTCATCAGTTATTCTCACACCATGTGTCAATCATGCATTAATGTTAACAGATGCACACAAATGAAGAAGGTATGTGTTTTCACTCTGTTAAATATTTGTTCTTTTCTTCCCTCGGAGCAGATTTCGTCACAGGAGTCCCAAAAGGACTCATGCTGTATGGTTTAGTAAGTGACCCGCATGTTTTGCTAGCACAGAATTCTACATACAGGATAGTGCACGTGCAATAACTAGAGCTGCAGAATGAACCATCGTAGCTTTGAGATGTTCACACGTTCCGATCAACAGTGATGTCGCCCGTCTCGTCGTAGGTGTCCGTGTTAAGTGGAAGGGATCTGAAGTCTCTGATCAACCTCACAGGGGAGCAGGTATGTCCAGTGGACATTGTCCAGATGAGACTCTTGCATTAGGTGGGGGGTGGGATGAAGGAATTTGCCCTGTGGAGAGGAGGGGCAAAGGTGTAGCTTACAGTATGCACAGCTCATGGGCTCCTAAAGCTGCAAATCAAACCCAGAAACAGCAGGCTACAAAGACGCTCGACTCGTATTGGTTCAGCATGTGCTGTTGCACTGGAGGGGTGGGGGTGGGGGGGGTCTGACAGCCCTGGCCAGACTCTGGGAAAATAGAATTGGCGGAAACTTGCTCACCTTAAAGATGTGCTTGCAATTTCAGCACCTATATTAAAGCACGTGGAGCCAGAGAGGATTCTCTTCTGGTCACAAATAGTTCTTCTTTTTCTGTTTTAGTGAATCTGATGTCAGTTTGAGGCTTAGGGGGGGATCTGATTCTCTTTCTGAACGTTTGGACTGTTTGACTCGAGTCAGCTGCAAAAACACGCCCGAGAGACTTTATGCAACAGCCGCTGGCGTCTGGCTGAATGAAACTGAAACTGTTGCCATTTTTATGCTCTTCAGCAGCAGATCTGTTCAGCTGGGCTTTTTGTCCTAACTACACATTCAGATTGTTCAGTTTATTCTCCAGCTGACACCACAGTACTATAAGATCAGGGGTCTGCTATTAAGACTGAGCCCCAGAATGATTATTAGAGTTATCATTAATAATGACAATAATTACAATACTAGGTTTGGACCCTCAAGGTCACTTTAAAGGGTAAAAATGGAGAACACATGGGAAAAGGTTCATTTTTTGTGTTTATTTCCTGTTTATGCCCAGTCCCACGTTGATCTATTTTGATGTGTTTTAGAATGATATGACAGGATGTGGCGTGCACTTCTATAATAGTTGCGGTGTGTAGTGGTGAGCTGTTGTTTCTATAGAATGACTACCATGCCTGATGAAGTGCTTCATCCATCAGTAAACAACAATGAGTCTCTTGTTTTGGTTCCATATAATTACAGCACTTTTGTTTGATTGTAGCTGGTGGTTAGCATTAGCTAAATAAATGTCGAGCTGAGGAGTGTGAAAACCGAACTGTTCAGTGTTTTCCTGCCTTGCTGCTCTCACCTGTGGCCAGATGAACATTCCAGAGGTTTAGATTTTACAGGATATGTTGATCCTGTTTCTGAGAGTGCTCGGCCGACCTCCACCATGTTATCAAAGGGAATTACAGCAGAACCTTGTTCTGAGCCACTTACAGTGTGCTGGTACAACCAGGTTTACACGTGTGAAAACACAGAGTCGCTGCTAAAGCAGAAACCTTCATCTTTTCTTGTGTGAGGGTGTGTGAGACCTCTACACCCAGACCCCCGGCCTCTCCGAGTTCACAGAAGCTCTAACAGAGCTTTGTGGAGCAGAGGAGGAGACAGAGGGGACCGAGTAGGACAACCTCCGTGAATGATACAAAACAGAAAAGGAGAAAATTGAGAGGGTGAAAGAAAATTAAAGCAAAGATGTAAGCACATTGGTGTGATTACAGGCTAACTGAGTCACGTTTCTAATGTCTTCCAGATGGGCTCCTACTTTGGCTACGCAGTGGCAGCAACTGACATCAACAACGACGGGTGAGGGACCAGAGTAACACGGGACAGATGACGGTGGCAGTAGTGGTGGGACTGTGATGTGAAGCGTAGGCTTTGAGGGACAGAGAGTAAACAAGGCAGTACTGGAAGTTTCCCACACATCAGTCAGCTGTTCTCATCTAGAAGCTCTTACTTTTGCTGCCCCCAAGGTTGCTCTAACCATCTGCTTTAGCTTCCATTTGTAGAACAAGACCATGTTCTCTCCTCATCTGCGTTCATGCAGGAAAATGGAACCCATTAAACTGAAGCTGTTATAGATTATTATCATCATTATGATTATTGTGTGTTTGTGTGTTCTAGTCTCATTTCTCCTCCATCCATCTTCTTTCACACCACTTGTCTCCTGTATTTGTTTACCTCTCCAGTCTGGACGACCTCTTGGTGGGAGCTCCCATGTTCATGCGTCACGGATCCAGCTGCCGCCTGGAGGAGCTGGGTAAAGTTTATGTGTACCTTCAGAAGGGCCCGCTGCTGCTGGAGCCCAGTCAGTCCCACCTGATGGGTAAACAGGCGTACGGCAGGTTCGGCAGCTCGCTGGCTCCGCTGGGTGACCTCAACCAGGATGGATTTAATGGTATGTGAGCAGAACGCTGCAGCACTTTCGGCCAGGCCTGGTGTTGTTTGCTAAAGAAAATATGGTTTTACACACGTCACAGATTGGCTTTGTTTGATTATACAGTATCCAACTTTTAACTTCTCCTTTTTCTGGGTTGTTTATCACCAGATGTGGCCATTGGCTGCCCCTACGGAGGAGACGACCAGCAAGGACTGGTCCTGATCTATAATGGCCGTTCTGGAGGCCTGATGGACACCCCCACTCAGACCCTCTCTGGCCAGTGGGCTTTCAGCTCTTTCCCGGCCAACTTCGGCTTTGCCCTGCGGGGCAACACAGACCTCGATCATAACGGGTACCCAGGTACTGCAGACGACCGTCGGGTCTCATTCGCCCATGAACATTGGCAACCTGCCGTGAACTCACTTTAGCTTCTTGCAGATCTGATTGTTGGTGCGTTTGGTGTCGATAAAGCGGTGCTCTACAGGTACGTTACACTAAACAATGTTATTGACGGATCGGATGTGGAATCTTCTTGTTTTCCTACTCATTCCTGGCCTTGCTGTCACTCAGGGCTCGGCCTATCGTGAGCGTCAGTGCGTCCCTGACTGTGCAGCCGACCCTGTTTAACCAGGAGGAGAAGACCTGCGAGCTCCTCACTGGAACGGGCCCCATAGCTGTGTCTTGGTATGGGTGGAAATATCTGCCTTTGAAACATACATTTCCATCAGGAGATTATATGTGTTCCATGTTTATATAAAGGCCCCCAACCTACAGTATTCAGCGTCATCACAGCAATATTTTTACAGTCAAAGAGTAGCTAAGGAGTGAAACAGAACATGAAAAGCAATTCAAATGTTATGTAACAGCTTCAGTTTCCAAACGCCAGCTCACGACATGTCAGATGACTTCATGCTTGCCAGTTTCCTGTCCAAGCTGCTCTGAGCTCTACTCTCAGTATTAGATCCAGTCAAGAAAGGGGGAATTCACTCCAGCTCCAGCAAAACTCTTTCCACCAGTTTCACCATTTACACATTAAACCCCCATTATTTTTACAGCACTTTGAGCTGCCTTCGCCCAACAGGGCGGCATTTTAGATTCTGTCCCTGTAGATTTATTCGAGTTAGTCTCATTTTGCCTATTTTTGGTGCTTCCATGAAAATACGTTGAGCAGAAGTGAAAAGGAGAAGTTGGAGGGAGGCGGAGGAGGTGGACGGAAAGTTGGGTGCTGTTATTACAAGGCTGGAAAAGGATGTTGAAATCAGCGAGAGCGCCGGCTCGCACTTCCCTCATTTGATTATTATGTCACAGCTGGTCTGTGAATAAACACACGATGACGATATTCCATTATACATATATTAGTTTGAAATAAAAGGAAGTCAGGATGGAGGCGGGGCTGAAAGGTTTCTGCACGATTCCACAGCTCTGTGGGCTCTAAACGACTTGTCTTATTTTGTAGAGGCATTTTTCACGAACGATTGCGTAAACATATCGTGTTTTCCTGCCTCATTGCATCAGTGCGGTTCCTCTCCTGTCAGCCCTGCTGAACCAGTCCTTACTGGTTGACCTAAACGTTCTCTGGTGAATACTGAAATCCATGTGCAATCATCCAACGTTGCGTACGGGCTTGGCGCCGACGTGCTGGCCTGACTGCAGGTTTAAACAGGAAGTGCAGAAGCCATGAGCGCTGAAGGTTTTGTTCTTCTGGTTTTAGCATCAACGTCAATTTCTGCCTGTTGGCTAATGGGAAGCACCTCCCTCCTCATCTAGGTGAGACACACACACACACACACGCCCGCACACACACACACTCTCACAGATGGTCCCTATTATCTTGCTTTCTTTGTGCTGCCACAAGTATGCTGGACCTCACTGTGGTCAATTTGGCAGTTAGGATCAAGATAGAGGAACAATAATGTAAATACAGCATGACTTGGTGGGCTCCAGCACTTTATAAAGTGAGTGTTTAGGTTAAGTGCATCGATGTGTACGCTCTGGGCTGTCTATAGAGCAATGTGGTTGATAGCAGTGCTTAGAAATACACATATACTGTTAACTGCAGATTCCTTCTACACACTTATGCATGTTGAACTGCTGACAGTGTGCATTGTGTTTTGTATGTGAAGCCTTTGTGGTGGAGCTCCAGCTGGACAGTGTGAAGCCCAGTCAGAGGGAGTCTGTCAGGAGAACTCTCTTCCTGGACAGCCAGCAGCCCAGTTTGCTGAAGAACTTCAGTCTCTCTGATGGAGGCCGCTCGTGTCACGACACCCAGATTTATCTCAGGGTCAGTCACACAAAACAGTCAAATTCAGGACGACTACAACTTTCTATCAAAGCAAAAATAAATGTTTTACAAATGCTCGCCGCTGCGGTAGAGTAAACGTGGGACTGCAAATCATATTAATGTAAATATGCTAGAATGCTAATGCTTTGCAGACACGTTACACATGGTTTTTTTTTATACACGTGCTCCTGATTCTCATGGCTGTGCTGTTTCCTAACATTCATTTATTATTACCAAGCCACCTATTTTTCACCAACGAGCGGTTTAATCGAAGCGGAGACTGAAAAAAAAGTTTCATTTCCTTATTTTTCTTTTCAAGCCACAGCAGGACGAGGACGTCATGTCTCTGTAGGAGAGCTAAAGTTCAGCAACAGACGCTGACTATAAACAGTTAAGAGTTTGATTATGAAGACAATCACAAACTGTTTCAGGAATGACATATTTTTGGGTTTCCGGACCCTTTAAGTCCTCCAGACGTGTCCCTGCTTGCCAGAGCTGAGCAGGATGGGCGTTGGACACGGTTGTGGACAGAAACGTCCACGTGCCTGTTCTTGCTAATATATTTAACGGCATCTTAAAATCGACCTTTCTGGATTTTTGTGGATAACACTGGATCCTCCTGCTGGATCTGGCTGAGCCTCTAATCCCGGAGTGTTTTGCACCTGTGTCACCAGGTGAGCGTGATTAAGTCGTCAGCAGGTTGGAGGTTAACGTCGTCCCTGACAGACCCGGTTTGAAGTTGCTGTTTGAGGTCAAACTGCTACAGTACCGGCGGTGTCGTCACTCAGAGGTCGACCTGATCAAAGAGACGTTTGCTGTCGTCAGGCAGCGATCTGAGCCCGGAGCTCTTTTCACCTCAAAACAAACAGTTTGAATGATAAAAGTCAAGCAGCACCGGCTGAACGCCACTTATTCCCCTTTTAGTCTTTCTTCCATCGTTACAGACTTCACATCAGGTCTCGGAGAAACACTCAATCATACGTTGAGGCCATTTTTCACATTTTTAGACTCTCCGTTTGTATTTTGTATTCTATTATTAGCTCTTTAATCAGGAAACAGCCCAATAAGACATCAGGTGAGGGAGGTGTGTGCATTTAAGTTCCCACATGAAAGATTCCCACTGTCCCTCTGTCCCTCTGTCCCTCTGCCCCTCTGCCCCTCCGACCCTTTGTCCCTCTGTCCCTCTGTCTCTCTGTCCCTCTGTCGCAGGCTGAAGACGAGTTTCGGGATAAGCTCTCTCCCATTTACGTCAGCCTTAATTTCAGTTTGGATCCTCAGGCGTCGGTGGACCAGCACGGCCTCAGACCGGTCCTGAATTATAACACAGAGCAGCAGATACAGCAGAAGGTACAGTACGTGTGTTCACTCTTCATGACGAGGGTTAAATAAACACGACAAAGCAGAGGTCAGGAGGTTCTTTGTTGGTGGAGGCCGATAATTCAGCCACCAACTGAAGCTGTTATTTACCTGCCTATTAAAACAGATCGTCCCTGAAGGCATCAAGTGCATCCAAATCCATCCGTCTTTTCCCGGAGGTCCCATTTTCTAAATTTCTTGATCCTCCAGATATAAACTAATCATAGATTAGAGCTCTTATAGAGCCGCGCTCATTTCTGAGCAAAACAGATTGTCACCATGATAATGAGCAGTGTGCAGAAACAGCTGGAGTAATTGAATTTCATTAATTGGTGGTTTGCTCTGCGTCCACCCATAGTTTACCATCAGGACATTTTCAAAGCTGGATGACGTAATTGGCCATTTTTAAACCGACATCAAATAGAAGGCCCCTCTATAGCACCAGAGAGCACGTGGTTCTGGGTCTGTGGGCGGTCCTGACAGAGTAGAGCTGATTACTGCCTATGGGCTCCATCGCTGGTGTTTTTATTTTCCGATGCAAAGAGTTAGAAAGTTTATGGAGCACCAGGGAGTCACGGCTGTGCACAAACACAGAAGGGAGGCTGACAGCGCTGGCTGGGTGGGGCGGCACCCAGCACATCTGGTTGTGGTTTGTTTATGTGTGCTGCCAGTGGCCTCCACTATCACGGAAGAGACCAAAACGTGCACGCTCATGCGAGTGATACATGACAGAGTGAGTGTGTGATGTGGGTGTGTGACTGCGCACGTCACGTGCTTGTTACTGGCTGGTTCGATCGAGCTAGAAAGTCAAGGCAACAGTTTCAGACGTTTCTGATCGGATATGAAGTGACTCAGCTGCGTTTTGCTTCCGAATCAATCGTTTCTGCATATTGGTGGGTGTCGTCCCAGAGGAAGCTTTTATTTACTTTATTTATAGTCTGTGACGGACGTCCTTAAAATAAGGAGCTTTGAACATCACATTAGCTGCTTCAAACGCAGAGGAGCCGTCCAGAGCGCTTCTCTAAAGCCTGCACATACCTGGAGGATTGATGGATTTCTAGGCCTGTTTGTGGAGGTGTTTTAGTATTCCTCCAGGGAATAAACGCTCATGTTAAGCCTTCTCCTCCTCCAGATATAGATGGATGTTTATGTTGGTTGGGTACGGTGAGGCACGGTGCTGCCCTGAACAGAAAACACTCGCAATATGTTGAGCATTTTTCTTGCTATGTGAACTATGGGAACGTCCCTCAGCCCGTGACTCGCAGTGACCCTTTCGCTTTCATCAGTGTCCCCCGAGGTGCCCTTGTAGCATTTCTGTCCGCATATGCACATTAATCTAAATAAGGGGTGTTGAGACCCAGTCCTCCCGGGCCTGATCCGGCCGGGTCTTCTTTCCTCCCGGGCAGGAAATCGCAGGTTTACCTGGTAGGTCAGAAAATCTGGTGAGATCTCAGTCATGGAGGCCCGGGCTTCAACAACCCTGATATAAATGAAAACAAACCTATCATATGGCTCTCGTGTGGCCGGGCAGGTATGACGTTTACAATATGTGTATGTTTTCATCACTTCTGGCTTTGAATTTGAATGAGCCGACAGTCGGCGTGAGCTGCTGGGAAACCTGGCTCACATATGGAGCGATGAGGAGATGAAAGTAAAGGAAGATGAAAGGTGGTTTGAGGAGGGGAAGATAAGTCGAGGCTCATCATTTCATCCCAGCGAGTCTATTACAGAGTGTGCATGTGCCTGTCTGTTTGGTGTTAACGGACCTCTCCTGTCAGGAGCCAGTGTAAGAGCAGCCGCTCCGCACTCAGACACATCTAACCATTGCCAGGTTGATTCCTCTGTAGCATTCTTTCAGAATCTAATGCTTCCCAGATGTTGAGAGGGATGAGAGCCTGGCAACTGTGGCACTGTAGAGCTACACGGCAGAGAAACGGTTGACCTAAAGAGAGGAAAGCAGGGGAAAATGTAGCGGCGGTAAAAGAATCCGTCCAAGTCACATGCGCCATTAAAAACGTCGTATTGTGCAAGACTGAAGGACAAACGATGTTACAAAAGTGAGTCTTTTCCACAATAATCCCATTTTTGGCTCTCCTAAGTCCTCTCCATGGTGTGCTGCCATTCATCTCCATCTTTCCCACGTGCACACGTCTCATTACTGCAGCTAGCATGAAAGGACAGTTGTTGCACATATGCAGGATATGTATGTTATACCCTCCCTTATCCTTTTATTAAAGCATGAGCTTCTGTAAACATCCACTTCCTTAATTCCATTTGTTTTCTTCATAGCTTTGGATCCGTTCCCTGGATCAGAACCAGCGCTCCATCCTTCCCGTGCCTCCATTTATCTCTCCCTTTCGCCTGTTTTCAGGTCCAGATTCAACTGGATTGTGGGGAGGACAACATCTGCGTCCCTGACCTCAAGCTGGCTGTTTACGGGTGAGCGGACGTCATTAATCTACGACTTTACCTGATTTATCTTCACACAGAGGTGCTGGAAGTCTGACTTTTCTAGAAAATTCCACGTTCATTGTATGTGGGGGTTAGGGAGTTGTGAGCTGTTTTTTTGCCTGCGTTGATCGAGGCCACACAGTGTGTCATTGTTGTATCTAACTTTGTTGTTGTGTTGCAGTTCAGGGGCTTCATGTTGCGTATTAATGACTCACAATATCTATTTTATTGACATTGTACACTTGATGTCTGGGATGTTTCTCCCAGTAATTTCCCAGCTGTTCTGCAGCTGCATGAAAGCTGTTCTTCCTAATATTGCTTCATCTTGTTAGCTATTAACAAACCCCTCACAAAACGTGTCTCAAAGTTCTGGCTTGAGTTATTTAAGAGCGTAACATTATATTGGGGTGGCCTAAATGGTCTCTTGGGCCGTGCCCACGTTGGAAATGCTTGAATGGGAGCCATCAGTAAAGATAAAGTGAGTCATTAATTTGCATGACAGTCCTTGTTTCAGTGTGCAAGCATGGATGGAAAATTGATCACATGCTGTTTGGTGACTGTTTGGTGTCCGATTTCACTCTGCGTGCCCACTTTTGACTCGTTTGTGGGTCTGAAATATAGAGTACCATTTGGTAAACGGTCACGTATAGCCAGAGTTCAATGTTATAAACCTTCCAAAAATGGCTCGGGCCATGTTGGAGGGCTCCAGGTTTTTCCTTTTTTCTGTTTCTCTCTTCTCCTGTTTTAAATTTATGCCATTTGATAATCTCCTTTCTAGGCCTCAACAATGCACATATGGTTGACTTTAAACTGAATGTAAACCCGTTCAAGAACTTTGAATTCATGGTTAGTTTTATAGATGATTAAAGGTCCTGCATGCTTGATGTAAGAGGAGAGGACGCTTCTTACTTGTGTAAATAATTCAGGAAACAAATGATTGGACACAGTTATTAGCTCATAGCATGCCTACGCTAGCATGATTGCTGGAGGAAAGAATGACGAATCTTGGTGCTCACTTGTTATTGTTATTTATTAAGTGTTCTTTTTTATGAATGAACTTCAGCACAATGTTTGGCTCAGCTCATTCATAAAGTGAACACACACCTTTTTCTGCAGTCTGCTGAGTCTTTATGGTGCTAATTTTATCGTCCTGGAAGGTGCAGAAGTGAAGAGCGGAAACTGAACATCTGCATCTGTCCCGGGATCCCAACTGATGAAGCACTTTAAAAACAAAATAATTTCCTTTTGCTTTTGTCTCCTTAAGCTTAGAACGAATGGTCCGTCACTGGAGATTTATTGTTTCCACTGGCTTCAATCATGTTTTCTGGGCTCAATTATCTGGTGTTTAATGTTCCCATGAACTAAAACTCAGTGGTGAAGAACGCTGTACTTCAGGCCTGGTCTCACCATCTGCTTAGTGTTGCTATTAGGGAATCAGGGTTACTTTCTCCATATTTGCTAAACTTGCCTGAGCTTAATCAAAATCATCTGGTGGTTTCTTTTACCTAGTGAGGGGGTCACTGCGTCCAGACCCTCTGAAGACGGGGGGGAGGGGAGGCGGAAACGGAGGAAACAAAGAAAGAATCATTATTCTGACCTCTACCAGACTTTCTCCTCTTTCTGCTCAATAGAAACATGAATTTACCACCACAGAACTTGCAGCTCTTGGAGAGAGTTGCAGTCGCAGGGTGTCAGAAGGATTTATGGCTACGCCGGAGGCAGCACACAACAGTGTCACTGTCAACGTGCAGGAGCGGGGAGGGGGTGGCGGCAGCAGGGTTGGGGGGGTAGTTTCCTGAGACGAATGGCCGTGATCAGATTATTTGTTTGCAGACAGATGTGCATGAGGAATCAGCCTCTGGGAAGCAGCTGAAACAGAGGAGCATTGTCCCCTAAATGCCTCACATCTCTGCGTTTTATTACGTTTTAGGTTTGCTTGCTGGGTATTTTGTTGTGGCTCACACCAAATTACAGGAGTCAAATGAAAACACACATGCAGGCTCACACACACACACACACACACAGAGAAGCAATGGCACCAAGTACACACTCCAAGTGTGTACTCCAGGCATTCACAGGTCTGTGGCAGTAGTTAACATCTGTGCTAGCTTGGGTTTCACCTGTGAGGAGGGGATTCTTCTGCCATTACCTGCTCTGTCCATCTGGGAGGAGAGAGCGTGAATGTGCTTTGTGGGTCAGATGGTTTCTGAGGAGACGGGAGCGTCCGAGGAATAACCGAACTCTGTTTACTGGCTGCTCGCTCATGTGTTAGAGCAGCGTTTACATTGATCAGAGCAGATTCAGGGTCCGAAGAGTTGAACACGTTAAACTATCCAACAGTGACGTCGCGGCGTTCTCTCGTAGTGACCGTTCAGAAGTTTACCTGGGTGAGGAAAACGCCGTCACCCTGACCTTCAACGCCAGGAATGAGGGAGAGGGCGGGGCTTATGAGGCGGAGCTGTACGTGGCGCTGCCATCGGAGGCCGACTACAGCGGGATATTGCGCAACAACGGGGTGAGCTCCACAATCTGGTGGCGACTGCGTGCGACTGCTCTGATCTTTAGCAGTGAAGTGATGAAACCACTGCAGTCAACATCTGACTGACGGACGGTGTTTTTCTGCCTTCGCCAGAACTTCACTCAGCTGACCTGCAGCTACGAGGCTGAGAACCAGACCCGCTACCTTGTGTGCGATCTAGGAAACCCCATGAAGTCTGGTACCAGTGTAAGAACCCAACGTGTCCTCCTTGACATATGTTTCTTGATTTCTCTGCCCTAAATGAATCTGAATCGACCCTCTGTCATTGGTAGTTATGGGCTGGCTTTCGGTTCACTGTTCCCAGACTGAGGGACACCTACAAGACTGTGATGTTTGAGCTCCAGATACGAAGGTGGGCTCAGGGCTGTGTGACCAGTTAAGGTCAAACAGCACCTTTTCCTTGGTGAGTTTCCCATGTTTCCGTCTTCACCTCAGTCCACAATTACATGTTTCTCTTATTGTAGTAAAAATGCAAACAACTCAGAGAGCGAGGTGGTGCCGTACGAGCTGGAGGTGGCCGCGATGGCCCGGGTCATTCTGCAGGGGTGAGGCGGCATTTCCAAAACATCATTTAATCATAGTTGCCGTTGTAACCGGGCCTTCCTGTCTCAGCGTGTCCCATCCAGACAAACTCTTCTTCCCCCCTCCGAACTGGAGCCTCAGTCAGAGTCTGAGGGAGGAGCAGGACATCGGCCCTGAACTCCAGCAGATCTACGAGGTACAGCAGCTTGGATCTTTGGAGTTGTGGCTGGTAGTTAGTAAAGACGCCTCAGATCTGATCTGTTCTCGTTGTTTCCTTCCAACTGCCCTCTGAAGCTGGTGAATAACGGCCCCAGTGCGTTCAGCCAGGCGACCTTGGAGGTGAGATGCCCTCTGAGGGCTCAGGGACACCCACTGCTCTATCCCGTGGAGGTGGTCACAGAGGGGCCCCTCAGCTGCTCCTCCAAACACCTGAACACCTTGAAACTGAAGGTGAGGACGCTCAGACGGGCGTCAGAGATCCGGTCGCTCCGCAGAGACCCTCCAGTCAACGTGACTGCCGATGTCTTCCATCTGCAGCTCCGTCCTGCAGCAGCTGACGGTCCCATGTTAGTGAAATCCAGAAGGGAGCATCAGATCCAGAGGAGAGAGCTGCACGCCGAGATCCTGGCTGAACACGGGAACCTGGTGAGAGAGAAGCAACACAAGTTTTGCTGCACTACAGCCAGGGCGGGTCCTGGACGCTGGTGTAATGAACTTACACCAAAATAGAGCCATTGTATCAGAGGCCGCTGTGTCCTCTGAACTGGCAAAGGATTGAAATGATGATGAGATTTCTGCGGAGGAAATAGATCAGCACTAACGAGCTCTGGACATCATCTCCGGCCGCCTGCTGTAATTGCGCGTGAGATGACATCAATTATCTTTCTGACTGTAGCGACGTGCATCCAGGCAGCAAACTCCTCTTCCTGCTGCTGCCGTCTAGAAACATGTTTTACAAACATGATCATTACTTAAATGATTCAAAATAAATGCTGGAATTAATCCCAATAACAGCGATGTAACCGTGAAGCGTAGTAAAGAAAAACTCACCCAAAAAACTCACCTTTTAATAAAATAAACGTGTTCTAGAGAAATAACTCATCATTTATCCTTTTATACAACTTTATTCTCTTAAAACTTCACGTCGGGACACAGATTGACATTAAGACCCAGACCGACTGGGTGTGGTCAGGAGAACACCATAAATTAGTGCTTACGCCTGTACCAAAGATAGAAACTGCTGCACTTATGTATAGCTTCAAAAATGACTCTGCATGTGCCAGATGTGCCGCTAAATTTAGATGCATCAGTCCAAAATCTCTTGTTAGGAGGAAACGCCGCCGGGGGACGCTAAGTGCTATGCTAACGCCGCCACGTGCGGCCTCGTCTTTAACGTGTGTCTGACGTCCTCCTGCAGACCTGCCCTCTGGTGGAGTGCTGGCAGCTGCAGTGTCACGTTGGCCTCCTGGAGAGAGGATCCAGTGTCATCCTGAAGGTGCGCTCCAGAGTCTGGGCCGAAACCTTCATCGAGGTGAGTGGGCTCGCCCGTGTGCACGGTGCTCCTCATGGAGAGGAATCACAAGCGATGCCATCGGCATCAACGCTTCCTGTGCAGATTTAATTTGAACAAAATGATGCACTGAATGTCCGATCATTTCCATCCGCCACGTCCCGGATTCAACGATGCTTCTCCGTCCTCAGCGGCCCTACAAGCATTACCTTCTGGAGTGTTCCGTACACTTCGCAGTGGACAAGATGCCTTATTCCATCCCTCCCAAATTCAAGTCATCCGGATCCGGGAAGGTAAACTCATCAGGATTTGCTTATCGGCTTATTTCTTTATCGCGTGTTTCAGTCCAAACCTCCGGAAGCTGAATGGTTCGATTGTTGCGTTCAGGTGGTGGCGGCTGTCACGTGGAAAAGGACGGACAGTTTGTTCTTTGTCCCGGTGTGGATCATCATTCTGGCTGTCCTAGCTGGCCTGCTTTTACTGGCCCTGCTCATCTATCTCCTCTATAAGGTAAAGAGCCTGAACGCTTCAGCTTCGGATGGATGATCACACAGTTCTGGCTGAGAGTCTTACGATGTTGTTATGAATCTTCGTATTTAAATCTGCCAAAAAAACTGGCTTAATCTGTTTAGAATTGGGGGCTCAGAACAAATATTTGGAATTTAAATGGACCCAGAATGTTGCGAACACATTCCTCTGATGTGGAAATTACATTGTACAAAGCAAATGCCACCATAAACATAATCTATTACTACAACAACACATAAAATGTGGCTAAAAGTTTCAGACCGCTCATTTTCCTGTGATGTTTGAGACCATTGGGGGTGTTTTCCTGACCGCTTTCTAACATTCATAACATGTTGTCATTACTATTGGCACCGAGCGACGTAGAGAAACAGTTATAAATGATGCGGTGCAGATGTTCTATCTTCTATTAGAAGGAGGACATATTCTAATTGTCAGATATGTCTTGGATCGATCTGTTTTGGATTTTGCTTTCATATATTTCCCTGCAGATGGGCTTTTTCAAAAGGTCCGATCCATATGGTACGACCATGGAGAAGGCCCAGCTCAAACCTCAGGCATCCTCTGAAGCTTAGATCCAAGACGGAACCTCGACTGCAGCTGCTCCAAACAACTGGAACTATTATCACGTTGGCAGGCAAATAAGGAAAGATGTAAATGGAAAGCAGGCAGCCTGAAGGGACAGTTGTGGGCGCCGTATCACTGGAACACACAATATCTGGTGCTGCACTAAAAGATGCCGAAGCAGGAAAGTTGACAAGGGTCAAGCACTGGTATTTCGTGAACTTGTATCTGAAGTTTATTGAGATTTTAGCAGAATTAGCAGCAACCAGGATTTGCTCCCTTTGAGCTCACTTGAGGGGGGGGGATATTTTCTATAATGTGCTTCATACTTGATAGATTTGGAATTCACACCCTTTTTAGTACAGGGGAAAATGCACCCCCAACAAAAAGGCACTAAAGTTGCAGTATCTTTATTCCCGGAGTGAGTGTTTGCAATCCTGGTGTTCTTCCTTTTGTATGAATTATTCACAAGATTTTATTTATGATGCAGTGTCTTTGCTACCAGTTGCTAAATGTTGTGCTGTACTCTCTGCAGGACAATCCTGAAGAAACTGCAATGTTTGATCTGAGTCTCTCCCACATTGGGAGGTATTTTTTGTGTCTGTTGTGGTCTGTGTAATGTATTCTTTTGTTGATTCATCAATGTTGTCACCCAGAATAAATCTTAATGTGTATTCTGACAACAGCATCGTGCTTACTGTAATATGAGTTTTTTCTTTTTAAATACCATCAAAGTGCTCATGATTCAAAACCGTTTTTAGGGATCTATTAAAAAATACTTTGATGCCAAGTTGTTACATTTTTTTGGGTCATTGGTTTCTATGAAGTTATTTCAATAATATATAAAAAAAACCCCTAAACAATACAAACAATACCTCAGCTGTCCACTAGAGGGAGGTCTGAAGTCGAGGCGGCCTCTCCGTTGATGGTCCACTACCTCCCCCTGCAGTCCATTGTTGTAATTACAGCACCGGAAGTGTCTCCTGATGCTTTACGATGCCGACACAAATTAAATAAATCCAAAAACGGTCCCAAAATACATCTTTTACTTAATGTTAAAAGTGAAATCGGTTCAAATTGCACCGTTGCAAAATGATTTAGTTGTCTTTGACGCTATTAATCTACACCAAATTTTACATAAAGCACTAATGAGAAGTATTTGTACAATTAATACATCACATCTAAAACACTTTTAAAATGTTCAACCGAGTGCAGAACGGTCTGTTTCGCCGTTAGTGTTGATGCGTAGTTCTGCTGAGTGGACGCTCCCCCCCAACTTGCAGATTCCTGGGTATATTGTGTTTGTCCCTCTGTGCCTCCCTGTTCGTGCATGTTCACCACAAGGCCAAGGTCCTCCTGCAGAGGAACGACGTCATAGATCAGAAACTGGATTGATTCTTCCTTTACTGACTGTAAGTACTCGTTGTTTCCTACTCGCGCACAGCAGATTTAATTGACATTACACACGCGTTCACAACGACAGCCAGAGGGTGGACGTGCACGTGACTCAGCTGTTTCTGCATGAAAACAATGATGCGCAGAATATGGAGCCAAATTGTGTAACATGCGCAAAACATGTCGATTGCAAGAGTGCAAGATTAATCTCGTAACACGTTTTGTTTGTGTAACCTAGTTGGAGGTTTGTTCCATAAGATTTTAATCGCTCTATCTGGTTACGAGCAGGAGAGTAAATTTGTGATTTCTCACTGACTGAAAGTTGTTTTACTTTGACGTTAATGTGATTGTTTTATAGCTGTGCCTTTGTCCTGTGGTGCACAGTCGTCTGTGGTGTTATTAATACTCATGTGGGCTTATAGTTCACTTCAAGGTTGAACAGATATGAAGATTGGCTGATGTGAGATTTACTTATTTTATACTGTTTTTCGTTATAGACAGAAACGTCTCTACGCAGAGCAAAGGGCAGCTGCCGCTGGTTTGAAACCAGGCCAGCACAGGTGGTTTTCTGCTGACTGATGTCTGTCTGATCCTCTGTGATGCCCCTATTCAGGGTGTAAAGACAGCTGGATTTTACGCAGCCTGTTGTGCAGTGAGTCAGCAAACAGGGAATTAACGTTTGGATGTGGAACCTGACCCAGATTAGAACTCCGTTGTAGTTTTTACATCCATCTGCTGGGCCCAACACTGGGGCCACTGGCTTTTTTCTGTCACGGTGCTCAAATAATCACATACATAATGAAATCTACATCATCTCCTGGCATGTGGGGGGGATAAAGGCAGTCTGGAATGAACCATGTTTAAATATAGGGGGGGACAAGACGCTGATCCTGTAGATGTTTCATACTTGTATTCCTTGCAGGCCACCTTTCCTTCTTCATTGCCTTAAATCATGACCAGAAATCTGCTGAAGAACCCAAATGGAGAAGGTAAGATGTTTTTTTTTTTTTTTTTTTTGTTTTTTTTACTGAATCCACTTTTCAGTTGTGACACTTGTGTTTAACCAACCTGAGATGAACTGGAAAATAAACCTAATTTTAAAGAAGAATGAAAATCTAAAGGTATAAAACACAGTTTATTGTGCTTGGTCTTCACAGAAGAGCTGGAGTTCTGGGATCTGACTGAGAACGGAGGAAGTCAGTGGAAGGTGGAGGAGATGCCAGGAGACTGTGGCTACGAGTTCTGCAACAGCGAAGTCACCAAATACTTTGCAACTTCTTTTGAGTGAGTGTTTGTTCCCCTGAAAGGAGCCTGTATTAGCAAACTGCTAGCATGGCATTCAGACACCTGATTAAATGACACGAGCCTGATACCAACTGCCTGATGAGAGTCAGAGATCTGATGCACTGTGTTGTAGGCTGTGTCTGAAGAGACAGGTCATCGATCTGGTCGCTGAAGGCTTCACGGCTGCACAGCTGGATGCTCAGCCTGCTGTGAGAGTGGAGGACTGGTGAGACCGACGTGTCCTTCTGGACAGCTCATGCCCTTTGTCCTGGTGTCAGTGCGGCTGACAGCTGCCTCCCCCCGCAGGTACTGTGGGAGGACCGACTCCGGGTGCACCTACCAAATGACCGCAGCTCTGTTGGATGAAAATCACTTGGTCATCCAGGAGTTCAAACCTGAGCCAGTGACCCTTGACCCCGACAGTGACGACTGCTCATGGAGACAGGTATACCGGTCCAGTGGTCCGCAGTGTTTGGTGCAGCCCGGCCCATTCCTTCACAGCTGTGACGGCTCTCTGGGACCAGCTCACACATCTGTTGGGGCCCAGATGTTGACACAGTACAGTTACACATATTTCACTCGGGAACACGCTGAAGTACATGGTGGAAAAATTAACTTGAACAAATAAGTCTGATCAGATGTAGCTTCGGTAAATATTAATGTACGCCAGTGGGGTTTAAATCAGCATCTGATGATGATCCATTCCACGGGGATCCACCAGGTCAACAAAGGATTCTTTGTAGTCTGTCCAGAACAAAACCCAGAGACAATTACCACAAATATAGAGAGCCGTCTGTGGACGTCTCTGCTGCATGAGACAGGCCGACGTTCCCACTAAAGCTCCCAATCCTGTCTTTTCCAGTTAAACCAGTCGATCTATCCACCGTCTCTCTGTCCCATTATGTCCAGCCCAGTTTGACCAAACCAGTGTGCAGTGCTGTGATCTCTGATCTAGAGTTACAGTCTGAACCGACACATTTCTTAACACCTCCTGAACTGTCTGTATTTCCTGTCTGTCTGTGTTTTGAACTCCAGGTCAGCCATACTTTTACCGACTATGGTCCTGGATTGAGTTACATCTCATTTGAGCATGGAGGACAAGACACAAAGTTCTGGGATGGCTGGTTTGGGGTCCGTGTGACTGGGAGCTCTGTGACGGTGGAGGTCTGAATGTAAGAAATAATTGATTAAAATGAAAGAAAAGTGCCTCTTGATTCGGCGTTCTGTAGGTTAGGGGGCTTTAAGAGGACCAGCTTTGCTTACACAGCATTAAATCCCTGCTGTTGCTAACAGACGGTACTTGAATAATGTTGAAATTTCAGCTCTACTAACCTTACATCTCATAGATTTAGGGCCTGCAACAGTCCTGAATCATCATGAATGGCTACTATCCCTGCAGAGACTAATCCCACTGTCATTAAGTAAAAGTTAAATTAATAGCTTGGTACCTTGTTTTGTTGTTAAAGCTGTGATAAACAAACATTATCTGACAATAAACTCGCCCATTACACTTATCCTAATGTGTTTTGTCCTGTTGTTTTTGACAAAATACAAATTCTGTTTCAACTCTAATTGAGATGAAACGTCACAAAATTGTCAGTGAGCGTTGTCTCCACCTGCTGGTCATGAGCAGCATCACACAAACATTTCGTCAGCCTGGATGAGCGTAGTTACTGACCAGTAAATCCAACTTAATTTTGCTTTTTTAGGGAAAAAAAACTACATTATGCTCAGAATTCAAGTGTTTCCAAATTAGACAACAGGATATTAACACACAATGAAGACACAGCTCAATATAAACATTAAAAACCTTTATTTTTGTTATCTCAAAATGTTATACTTTAAGTGGCTCATACTAAACAAAATAAATATTTTGATAAGAAATTCATAGGGCACGTACAAGTTGAAGGTTTGGTGAAAATGACAACTCAAAGTTGCATTTTTCCAGATAAAAGCCAGAGAACTGACAAGGCCGTTTATCACGAGCACCATCGTTAGGAGTTAATCAGAGGGCCTGAAATTTCGGGATGTGGAGTTGGTGTGATTCGAGAGGTGTAAATGAGGTGCACAGGTTTACAGGGCAATACTATAGTGTAGAAATGCATCACCGATCAGAGAGCCAACAACCGTCAAGGCTAACAAACGCAGTTACCAACTGATGATACTCACAAACACTGGTGGAGGAGGACAGGGAGAGAAATGTACGTTATAAAACCATTAATAGAGGGAATGCTCAAAAATATAATCAGTATGATAATGTGGTGCTGTATAACAGACAACATTAAACCGTTTTTATCTGGGCGAGTGAATATGTCTGGGTTTACAAAAAGACAACTGACCAGCTGTTTATCAGGATTTTCAGAGATGCTGTGGCTGACCGCTGCACAAGATCAAATAAATAAAGTGTAAACAGATAAATAAAATCTCAGTCAGACACACATACACTGAGCCTGAAGGTGATAAAAGTCTAATGACACCTGTAATGAAAATATAAATCCTTTCAGTTAATAAAGCCATGGCCTCGTTAAAACAATACTCTCTGGTACACTGGGGTCACAGGTGTCTGCTGGCTGTGCTTCTGTGATGTGTAGGTACGATGTTTGTGACGAGCATCAGGTCCTGGTCCAGATTAGAAGGCTGCAGAGGAGATCTCACGATTCACTTTGTGACTGCATCTGTTTGCAGAAGCCCTCAAACTGCTGCTGTTCCAGCTCTGTCATCACTTTGTTTAAGGCATAAATCTGAAAATAAAACAAGGGAAATAAATCATAAATTTAATATGAAAACACAGAGTGCAGTGTACCAACGCGTTTGAAGCGTGTGCCGGGGTTAAAGGTCGGGGCCTTTACGCCACCTCTGCTCTCTGTCGGTGTTTGAGCTCCTGCTGTGCAGATTTCTGTCTGGACCGGTCTCCTCTGGTCGGAGTGGAGTTCAGCTTTGGCTTGTCTTTACGACAGGCAGACTCCATGGTTACAGGCGTCCGACAAACCTGGTGAGTTAAGATAACATAAATACATCGATGATGTTTGACAATCTGCATTTTACTGTGTACACGAATATGAACTAAAGCACCATACTAGTCTATTACCAAATAGACGCATACAGCAAATATCCACCATAAAATGACTTAAGTGGTGATAATAGAAAGTGTTTGCTATAGATGTTAAATTTGATTATTTTTGCTTAAGCACAGGTCACAAGACCTAGGCTATGCTAAGAGAGGCTAACGAGGCTAATCAGCGCTCTCCCGTTTGTGAGAAAACAATGAGTATAGTTTGTAATCGAATGACTTTCACACTTGTTCCTCACTGTAGTTTGATACACAAAGAGTACCCGTGCAAAAATATGTGCATTGAAAGTCGTATAAAAACATCAACCTTGCCCACTTCATGCTAATAAGCTAGCTTCCTTGCTCGCTAGTGCTACATGTATCAAGTTACCCCCCATAGGGCAACGCGAGCATTTAAACAAGACTAACAGCTTAAATTTGGAGTAAAGACGTATTGACTTGCCTTTTAAAATAAGAAAAAAGATTGTATTATGCGATGAAAGGGCTGTATCGCCAAGTTGACTCAAACAATCGTTTTGTGTTACCACAAAATAAGTCCGATCTTCTAGTGAAGTGTGTGTACAAGGTTCCGGCCACGTACATCTGTGATTTACTGCCACCTGGTGTGGCGACTGTGAATTGCAGTACAGCGGCATATTTTTTGTTATTATTGACGCCATACGATTTAATATTTCTTGTTTTGGCAGGAAATATGCAACATTAGTAACAGGCAATGCTTTGTTGGGGAGCAAACACGCTGTTTCTCCAGTCCGCAGCAGTAAGTTTCATCTTAGCAGTAGATGAGAGGAGAATCAGTGGCACCATTGTTTACTCTGCCGACAACTGAGCTTCATCAGACCACAAGATGTCAGTCTTGTCTAATCGGCCAGTTGTTCATTATATCCCATGATTTAACGTTAACGTGTATTTTAATGAATTACTGATGTATGTAGCTGAAGGAAACCACTGACTGTTCAATATCTGAAGGATGACATGTCACTGAGCCTCATCCATCACTACACATCCTCCCTTTTATTAGTGATAATGGGCATTAAAACAATGAAATGTGTCTCCAGAATTTTCCATTTGGATTTACCTGGTAGGCATCTGTCTATACAGACCCCCCTGGGGGTATTTCTTCAGTTTATAAATGAGCAGGGTTATAACTTAACCTCACACCTGTAAAGGGTTGGTCTAGATTATCTTCAGAGCAAAAACAGTCTGTATCAAAGCTTGGGATTATCACACACACGCACAAAATGAGCAAGCCTTCTTCTCACCCAGAACTACGTGACAGCATTTGATGTCTTGTGTTTTTTTTGGAACGCATTTCTGAATTTGTGCCCTCTGGCAGTTGTCTGCCACAGAAATGTATCGTTCAGCATACCAGCAGTTTACCCGGATTTATCTCCCAGCTCTACCAGAGTGCCCTCCTTCAAAACAATATCCTGCCAGGAACAACCTACTGCAGACAACAGTCAGACCTGCTTTATTCACCCAACGAGACGAAGGAAAAGGAAAAACTCAGGCGTGATTGTCGACCTAAACATTTGCACGTACTGTGCAACACTAGTTGTTAAACCCTCTCACGTGGAAGAGTGTTGAGCGTCGTCATTTACCAGCCATGCTGCTGTTGTTGCTATCGCTGCTCCATTAGCCTCGACATCACTGTCACCATCAGCGACTGATGTTACTGAGGTTAATGTCGACCTTCTCTGTGGCATCTACGGCACGTCTGTCTGTCCCAGGCAGACGGATCCCTCCGCTGTGGCTTCTTAGGGTATCATCTTTTCCCTAAAAGGTTTTTTTAAAAGTTTTTCCTGACCTGGTTTAAGCTTCTAATAACAGAGACGGTCACAAGTGCAGTGTGACAGTGTTTTACTATCGGGGGGGTAGGACCATGTAATTATGTATTACTTCTTCCTACTCCTTTTTAATCATGTATATTACATTCAAAAATGCAGGTGGAACTATTTTTTATTTATTATCTATCCCTACAAACCCCACTGTTTGGCTGTCATGGCGACAGCTGCAGGGACCGACTCCACCTCGGCCAAACCCAAACTCTGCGCTGTTTGATCGCTGCCTTCAGTCTCGACAGATGCATATGAGTTCGGGGGCGGGTCCAGTTTCTTACAAGTGGTTTTGTTTGTTTGATGATGAAGCAAGAACTGAACTGGAACCACAGCTCAGCAGAAAATCTGTCTCTAAAGCTTTGAGTTGTTTCCATCGGTTCAGATGCTGCTGGTGGATTTCTTTGAAATGAGTCTGTTTCTTTGACAGGAAAATAGACGTGAACTGTAACACAAGTCCCGAGCGACTGTTGCCCACAGAAATACACCTCTTAGTTGAATCTCTGTCACATTTTTTCACCATGGTACCTGAAACATAAGCTCATGTTGTGCTGGGAGCTTCAGCACCAGTGAGATGGTCCCGGTTCTGTAGAGTGGCCGAGGCGCCTGGTGGGGGGGAGGCGGAGGGATGAGGTGTGGAGCGATGGAGGACGGCGACGGTGGCAGCAGAAGTGTGTGTTAGGAGCCTTGTTCTTCTAAATTAAACTCTCTCCAGAGGGAAGCACAACTCTGACTGCTCCTTCACACCAGTGGCCCTGAACACACAAACTCACCACCAACCTCCTCATCCTGCTCGCCAAACCACTGCCAAAACACACACACTCACTCACGCGCACACGCACGAACATGCATACACACACGCGCGAAACATTGACACGCACATGCGATGGCGTGCACAGATCCCCACAGACGTGCACACATGCGTGCGTGCACACTGCGTCTTTCAGAGCTAAAAATACACGAGTGTGGCAAATGTGCCCAAAATAACTGGGCACACAAACACATTTGCTGTCCCCTCACCTGTAAAGGCCTCCAGAAAGGTGCGCTGATATGAAAATGAGGACGCCTTCTCACCTGAACCTCGACAGACCTGCAGCTGCCAGAGAAAACAGCGGGCAGCAACTGGCGACCCAGAGAGATACAGCCAGGATATGAGGTCAGGGGAGGAATGTCCGTCGGTTTCCCGTATTATGCCTTGTTAACACTGCTCAGCTTCACATTTCCATCTTTACAGGATGCTGCCTGTTAGAACCAGGGTCCAGAGAGAACTGTCAGGTGGTTCAGGTGGTTCCTGAGAAAGTCTGCGTATGATCATTATTGTTGTGGTTTTATTTACTGCTGGTTTAAAAAGGTGACCTTATCTTTAGCTGTATTTTAGAGAGTTCGGCCCCACCCTTCCTAACGATGGGCGGCTACTATCCAGAGGTTTTAAAGGTCGTCAGAGAAATAAAGATTTTTTTTCAACCTGCGTGAATGTTCTGATATTCCATCATTGTTCGGCACAACTCTGCCATGTTCCAAACACAGACTGGCCTTGTTCTTCGCGTCGTTCACGTCTTGCAGAGGCATCTCGCCTCCTTCACGCTCACCTCGGCAGTGAATAGATGGGGGGGGGGGCAGGAAGGAGGAGTGAGAGGGGTGAGGGTGGTGAAGGTGATGGTTGGTGCTATAGGACAGAGGGGAACAGTGTCTCCTCTAAGTCCACGTGAGAGAGACAGCGGGGTCAGTGTGTTTGGCCTGGCCTGCTCTCCTCCGTCTCCCTCGCTCTCTCTGTCCCAGAAGCTGCTTCTCATTAAGCCTGTTTGTTTTGGCCGGCGCACGGCGGCACTTAGCGGCAACACGCTCGGGCCCACGTGCACGCGCAGATGCACATGCAACGCCGGCACGCGCACGTTCCCAGCCTTGTTTGTTTTGGCAGTGACCAGGTGCCACTTACTAGAACCTCTAAACGCCAGCAATCAGCCAAACACACCAGTATGTTTACATTTACCGAAGCGTGGACACACACACCCCAAGAGTGTAAACATGATTTACCAGGCGGACTGTGTTGGTTTGAGGCACAACCTGACTCTCACAATAACCTCAGGTGTCCTCTACAATAAAAGACCTTCAGTTTCAACCCCTAGAAACTAGAGTTTCAGTGGATTTATTGTTACAAACAATGCTTGAATTCACAAAGTCTAGTGTTTATTTCTGAAGCACAAACCAAAGAGATCCCGATGATGCAACATGAAGTTGAGTGAAGCTCAATTGTACCAAACTGAACGGTTTGAGGGACTTTGATCACAACTTATTTTAGTCACATTTCAGCCAATTTTATTGTTCTTTTAATGGAACAAATGTAAAGCGAAAATTTAGATACATATCAGAAATCGTAGTTAAATAGTCTTGACACGACAAGCTTAAATGGTTTTATTCTCCTCAGTACGATCCAAATGATTGAATCCCAACCCAGAATCTGCTCCTGCTCAAGCCGAAAATGTAATGGTCCTAGTTTCCATCTGAACGAATCACACGAAACATTGCTTCAATATATATTTTATATATAATATATATATATCAATTTCCTGCTGTCAGAAATGCTGCACAATTGCTGCAGTTACCTTGGCAACAGTGTGAATCAAAGGGTGGCAACAACACCAGGATTTTGCTAATATGATGCTAATATGAACTACATGCGCCCCATAAATGTCTGCCTCAAGTCAAGAACATCTGACCTTTGCTGAAGCATTTTGGGTTATACGTCAAACTAAAACCACACACCACGGTGAAGGGGAAAATGCTGCACCGTAGGCCGCACCTTCAACCCAGTAGACTACAGTACAGGACTGGAAAGGCTGCGGCTTACATCAGCTACAGCGGCGTTAACATCATTAGATATATTTGAGAAGAATTGATGCACTATTAAAGCCGTCATCGGTTTGAGGGTGACTTGGACCTGGCGCTCCCTGAACCTTATTCATAAAAACTACGGATTCAGAGCAGGTTTGTGATGAATTAAACCCCAACAGTCTCCTTCCATTTAAACCCAAAAACATCAAGAATTCTCCTGCATATTCTGAAAGCTGATACGACTGATAATACCTCATAAAGATCCCATCACAGTCTAGCTGCCCCCCCCTCCCAAACAGTGGCTCAAGCAAGAGAAAAATTACACTCATTACACTCCCTAACACACACTGTCACTGTACACATTCTGACACACACAGAAGGAAACAAATGCAGCATTCTCTTCTCTCACCAGGGGTAATTTGGACCCCAACCCTCCTAATTTTCTGTCTGAGCCAGCCGCTGGATGGGCTGCGGAGAGCAACAAGTGCAGCCTACACTCCCCTGCAGGTTAGGTTTCCCAGCCCGTTTCTCTACACACACCAAAAAATGTGATGAACAATAACTGCATTCTTGGGATCTGGCAAATGCCCACACATACGTGGACACACGCGGACACGCGTGCAGCCTAACACAAACACACACATACAGACAGATCTGTCTGCGCTCTGCAGGAGCTATGAAAACTATTGTGGGTGACATAGGTTGGAACCTCGTGGTCTCACAGCAGGACCACGAACACACACTCAATTCAGTAAACACTGACCAGAGGAGAGCGTTTCCAACCGGGTCCCGGCACCCTGGATGGAATCATGTTGAATCCTAAGCAACAGGCACTCTATTCTTGGGGGAAAATGGGGCTAAAACAAATCCATTCACCTCAGTTATGTCCTCATTTCACTGTATCAGTGTTTTGTCAAGTGTTTGTTTTTTTAATTCTTGTTTTAAACTGGGATGTTTTAATTTTACAGTAATTTCTGCCAGCCATGGTTCAAATACCAAAGGCAAGCACAGGTGCTAATGTGCCAAATCTTAAACACCCAAACACAGGTGCTGTTACTAGCATGTTCCAGAGCCAGTTAAAAGGGGAAAATTAGACTTTTAGTGCTTCTTGTTTCACACAAATGACAAACCCTACCCTAGACTGAAAGTCTTCCGTAGGTGTGGGCATGCTGTGCAGAGCTGAATGTCAGATTGTGTATGAAAACATGCACTCCAGTAGCGTCTCCACGCAGTTCCCAAAGCATTAATGCTACTTGCTGCCTGACCTGGTGTGTGCTGGTATCGGGTCAGGGCGTTAAGGTTTCTGTTGGACGACTGAGGACAGCCCGCTAAATCCAGCTGTCAAAACACACGTGCACAAAGGAACATGCACTCCAAGACATCCAGGTGCCTTTGTATGAATGAGCGTAGTGTATGCCACCTGCACACACACTTGTGTCACATTAATTCAGTGTGTAGCCGCAGGTCAGCTGAGGCCGGTGACTTGCACTGGGTATCTGCAATGTGGGTGTTATGCAAGAGGCTTCCAGAGGGGGCGCTGTCCCCAAACTGCTAGCTTTCAACATTCTACATGAAATACTGTGCTGTGAGTGTGTGTGTGTGTGTGTGTGTGTGTGTTGACTCAGTGAGATTGGCAGCTGCGTCTCTAGAGAGCTGTGGCTAGGCCGACGCCAGCGAAATGTTGAAACTAAACAGTCCTAATTGAGGAAGATGCTTACATACTCTCCCTCTCACAGAGCATGGAGAGTGTGTGTGTGTGTGTGTGTGTGCGTGTGTGTTAGGCGTGAGAGGAAATGAGAAGGTGTGATAACAATGCAATGAATGAGAAAGACACTGCAAAACAGGTATTTGTGGCCCATAATGCTCTTGCATTTTCCCCCACCTGCCTAATGAATTGTGGGTAATGTGTGGGATTACACCAGTATGTACCCATATTTTAAAGATATCATGTCCCAAACTGGAATTGTTCACTATTGCTTCACTTATTCTTGGCTTGGTTGGTATAAAAACATTTTGTAAGTGCGAACGTGTGACGCACGCATGCACATCGTGAGTTCTGGTTCTTGGACACAGAAGAATTCAGATTAATAACTGCAGGTTATGTTGAATTAAGATAGACCAGGGTCTATTGGCAAACGCACGTTTCAAATATTTTTCATTTGGGAATTGACGTGAGCGTCCTTTTCACTGTGGAATTTCATATCTCCTGTCGTTCACTCGTGACGTGAGCGGAGCGTTCAGGCGTGCAGGTGTTGCAAGCATCCTAGGTCTGTTTTGGAACACCAGCAGGGTTTACTGGGAGCATGACAGCTGCTGGAATACCTGCTGAAATGCCCACAGGGAGCCAGACCAGGGTCGGGTCACACCATCAGAGCCACACAGGCCCGGGCCACTGTCACACCCAGGGCCTCGTGCACATATCTTGCCTAATGTTGCCTATATATTGTGCCTTCTGTGGGCTGCTCACTGTCTCTGTGCTGATTCAACGATCTTAATATTGACTAATTCTTTGGCATCGCTTTGCTGCATAGCGGTTTTTGTCCCTGACTCACAGTTTGTCTGTAGAACATGTGCCAGTGCTGCAGGACTCCCTCCCGTCCTCTGCAGGCTCACCTGGGAGCAACCATGGAAGGCACGCTGGTGCCCTGCCTCAGCAGTATTTATTTCCTGACTGGCAGCTCAGTGATGCTAATGGTGGTTCGCGTTAGTCATGGCCGGGCATCTGAGTTACTCTTGGCCCGCTTGGGTCACGAGCCGGATATCAAATCTTTGGACATGCATTCACGGAATTGATGATTTATTAACCTTTGCTCAACTCAGTCGTGGAGAAATGCAACAATATTAATTCGTGTTGGGTTTATTGAGCTTATCAGTGCTTCCCTGAGCAGCGAATGTAAGTTTGTGCCAACTTTCTTGTTGCTCTGGGCCCCAGCTGAGCACAGTTTGCTGGTCGGCAGCCATGATAAACAGCTCAGTGTGAAAGGTAACGTGATCCATTAACCTAATTGACAATGAGAACCGATGTTGGACTGGTCTTTGGCGTGAAACTGGCACTCGGAGATCCTTCGTGCGAGACAGGTATGAGTCTGAAATTTGTAAACACGTGCATACTCATAAAGGTTCAGAGAGTTTGGAAGTGAGAAGGAAAGAGGCCTGGCGTGAAGCCATGCCCTTATCCCCCAGTGTCATGCTCTAGCTGCAGGAGATAAGAGCTCTCACATCTCCAAAATCCATAGTCTACTGAAACATGGCTTCTTGGCTCAGAGGGGAATGTCAGTCATTTAATCAGCATTTTATATAAGCATTCCACAAATGCCGAACAAAACCCCAAACTGAGAGGATGTAGGCCTAATTTTTGAATAATTGAAGTGGACCCACACACACACACCTGGGAGAGCCAACTGGGATGTTTCAACAGCCGTTAGATGCAGTTTGAGTTGAACCGTGCTCTCTCTCTCTCTCTCTCTCCATCATATTATAGAAAGATTAATTAGCTTAGCTGTTGAATAAAAATGGGCTACCACCAACACATGTAAAAGCTAAATTCCGTGACAGAGATGACTTCCTGTCCCAGAGGCTTCTAGTGACGTGCCTGATGGACCATAGACGACTCAGCATTTAGAAAGAGAAAATCATGTTGAACAGAGTGCAGTCGTGTCCCTGTGTTTTAAAATACACCCCCCTTCCCCCCCCGTCCTCCCCACAGCTGCTTGTCATTTCGGCCTCAGCGCGAAGGGCCACCTGTTCCGAGTAAAGCGGCGCTCCCTCATTTATCATGTAGTTTACAGTAAAGTGATATTCAACATGAGGGCTTTGGTCCTCGTGTGCTGCTGCAGAACCAATCAAAGCGTCCGAAAACTGCGATTGTGGCTCCGTTCACGCTCAACTCTTCCCTTCTAACAGGAAAGCTGCAGTGCGACAACATAATGGTCTTTATTTTATCAGCTAAAGAGTAATATGTTCTTACTTTCATCACTATAAACTGGAGTTTATCCAAGGATTCCTCCCCACCTGCGTGTTGGTGTTACGCCTACAGGGAGATCAGTCGGAGGGAGCACAGCCCCATCAGATAAGGGGGGGGGGGGGGGGGGGGGGTGTGTGCAAGTTTACACCTCGGTGAGGTGTGTGTCTCAGGTGTGGTGTAGCATGAAGAGAGCAGAACAGCACACAAGATGAGCCAGATAAGAGGATTAATACTTTATAAAACACCTGTGCACAGCTGGGCCGGCAGGAGAAGCCCCCTGTAACCTGCAGTCAGCAGAGTCATGTGACCGTCATGGATCTGGTCCTCGTGTTTTTATACACACGCACGCACACACACACACACACACCTGGGAGAGCCAACTGGGATGTTTCAACAGCCGTTAGATGCATTTGAGTTGAACCGTGCTCTCTCTCTCTCTCTCTCCATCATATTATAGAAAGATTAATTAGCTTAGCTGTTGAATAAAAATGGGCTACCACCAACACATGTAAAAGCTAAATTCCGTGACAGAGATGACTTCCTGTCCCAGAGGCTTCTAGTGACGTGCCTGATGGACCATAGACGACTCAGCATTTAGAAAGAGAAAATCATGTTGAACAGAGTGCAGTCGTGTCCCTGTGTTTTAAAATACACCCCCCTTCCCCCCCCCGTCCTCCCCACAGCTGCTTGTCATTTCGGCCTCAGCGCGAAGGGCCACCTGTTCCGAGTAAAGCGGCGCTCCCTCATTTATCATGTAGTTTACAGTAGTTTACAGTAAAGTGATATTCAACATGAGGGCTTTGGTCCTCGTGTGCTGCTGCAGAACCAATCAAAGCGTCCGAAAACTGCGATTGTGGCTCCGTTCACGCTCAACTCTTCCCTTCTAACAGGAAAGCTGCAGTGCGACAACATAATGGTCTTTATTTTATCAGCTAAAGAGTAATATGTTCTTACTTTCATCACTATAAACTGGAGTTTATCCAAGGATTCCTCCCCACCTGCGTGTTGGTGTTACGCCTACAGGGAGATCAGTCGGAGGGAGCACAGCCCCATCAGATAAGGGGGGGGGGGGGGGGGGGGGGGGGGGGGTGTGTGCAAGTTTACACCTCGGTGAGGTGTGTGTCTCAGGTGTGGTGTAGCATGAAGAGAGCAGAACAGCACACAAGATGAGCCAGATAAGAGGATTAATACTTTATAAAACACCTGTGCACAGCTGGGCCGGCAGGAGAAGCCCCCTGTAACCTGCAGTCAGCAGAGTCATGTGACCGTCATGGATCTGGTCCTCGTGTTTTCATACACACGCACGCACACACACACACACACACACGCATATCCAGTTCCTCGTGTTATTGAGGGTGAAATCATTATTTCCTCATCATTTCACCAAAAACTCTCAATTTCCCGAACATCCGACCGATTTCTCCGTGCAAAAGGTACTAGATGAAATTCTTGGAAACGGTTCCGTCACACACATGTGGGACGTTTGAGTCTCTATAAAAATGTCCTAGCTCTGGTTCTGCCTTTATGCTGTTTGAGTTGGGGTTTTGAGTTTCGGAGTTAGTCATCCCTGTTTGATATTTGGGCTATCTTCTCTAGTTTGTTGTTTCCTGTTTAATTTTGAAGGATTCTTCTGTGACATGTGCTGATTTATGATGCTTTGCTTTGTTCTCTTCCCTCTGTTGTTGAGTGTTCTGCCCGGCCCTGATTAGTTCCTCCTGTGTCTCATCGTCTGTCTCTGGTTCTGTGTACTGAAGTGCATGTGCGCCCTTCGCTGTTTGTCAAATCGTCACGGTTCACTGTGAGCCTCCTTTCTAGCATCAAGGATTATTTTGTTTTACTTTCCGATTGTCTGGACCTCAGAAGATTCTCAGATATTGAATTTTTGCCCCTGTCCCATCTTGGGCCTGATCCCTACCCATCACTCAATGTTTTGGTTGACAAGATAAACAAATAAACCATAACCATGGAACCGAACTCGGCTCTGGGTCTGATTGGGACCTGGACCCCTGTATTGGGGACAGCTCATCTTGGCGCATGATTTGACACAATAGCTGCTTTCCAAATACAAGAACTATCTATCAAGAATCTTTGGAAGCTCTCTGTGCTGAGCGGTCCAGTAACTTTGGTCTTTATTTGCTTCTATGATGGCTTCCTTCCTGACATAAAAGCCAGTCTCTGCTCAGCGCGGCTGCAGGAAGACACCAACAGCGTCACCTGTTTGCTTCCCCAGAACTTATTTGACCCTCCTACTGTGAACTTGTGTGAACCAAAAGGTGGAAAAATTCTGATCTGATTCTGAGACAATCCTTCAGAATGTCTTCTCTGTCTGATTCAGATTTCTCGTCAGCAGGTTACGATGCTGACTGTTCTGTAACCTCTTCCAAGCCCAGCTGAAAACCCTCCTGGATCTCCACGTTTCCTGATGTCCTGGGTTGAATTTCTGCAGAATTCTAATGAGCCTCTGTAAAAAAAAAAAAAAAAAGGGTGTAAAAAGAAGACGGGAGAGCAGAGGAAGGAAAAAGAAGGTGCGAGGAAGAAAAAGTTGAGTAAAACTGTTCGGACGCTCGCACCATCGTGCACTGCTCGCACCCACACTCGCTCGCTCCTCAAACAAACACCAGCGCTGCTGCCGCCTCCAGTCCTGCTAATGTGTTTGAGGCGTTCCAGACGTCTCTAATATCCTGACCTAAAGAGGCAATGGGCTCTGTGCCACACACATTATTCTAATTACCCCCCCACACACACACTTAAAGGTTTTACTACCGCTGTGTAAAAGTGATATGGCGTCCCACTCTGAAGAGCCGAGTGGGCTGGGCTGACCGATGCTAATAAAGCTGTTTGAGAGCGGCGAGGACTCGCGTCTCGTGATGGATTATGCAGGAATTTTCAGCTCCTCTGGTCTAAAACAGCAAACGCTCCATGATGAATAATCTGCATGAAGGAATCAGATGTTTTCCTCCTCCAAACCAGCTCGGTGCTGTTTCAGATGTCCTGAAAGTTTGGATTTAATGACCGAGTTCATGATCTGTGAACTGTGAAGTCTAACTCTGTAAATCAGCATAGCACTTCATCAACAAACGCACCATCATTGAGATCTAAAATGCTCAATGCAGATTAGATTCTAGTCCTCTTCTGTAATAGTCAGACCCGATGCCAAGCACTTGTTGGCAGACGGCAACCTAAACACACGTTTTTAACAAAAGCCGCACTTCAAATCTCTGTCTCCCTTTTATCTTCTTAGAACTCTTTATTTAGTTCCTTTAAATTATATATTCACTCTACGTCCAGGTGCTTTAATTACAAAAAAAGGCTATTTAAAGGCAGTTAGCTGAAATTTTGAGGCATAACCACCATATTCCAATCTAGAAAAGACCTTAATCAACAAAGGTCCAACTACTGAGGGACCGCGGTTCTTTAACATGGTCCAACGCTGACACAGACGAAGAAATATTCTGGGAATTTTCGCTTTGTTGAGCACCCATGCGGATTCGTCACCTATCAGACTTGAGAGGAATTTAGAAGAACCAAACTGTAGTCCAAGTGTAGAGAAGACGTGATGAAGTGTCCGTAGATTTACGCTGAGCGGTGGGACAACCCCGCCCAGATGCTGGCTGCCTTTAAAGCTGCCTAAATCACTTCCTGTTACCGAAACTGAACCTGTACAAACAGATGAATCCGTTTGTTTTAACAGGAGCTGAGTAACTCCTGTTCACAGCGATGTATGTCAATCTCACACATTCTCATAACATCTTCTTTTTATGTAAAGGATGCAGAGTGTTCGTAATCTGCGTGGTTTCTGACAGCAGGACAGGGTTTCACAATCAAAAGAGGCGTGATATGTCACACGTTAGCGTCCGAGTCGTGTTTATGTGCAAGACCAGAAATGCCTTTCCAGCATTGAGAAGAAGACTGCAATAATATTCAGTGGTTTTTGTATTTTATACTCGTCATTCCTGAGGTTATTAAACACCCAAACACCCCAAACACTGGTGTTGAACCCAGTTTCTAAGGTCCCAGGACTGGTTCCTGCTAGACATCAATTAGACATCAGCTATCTGATGTTTGACCTCACATTCTCCAGTCGGGGATCTGGTGATTCCCAGTGTTTGCGGCATCACCGCATACGTGCACTGATACATGTGTGCCCAGAGAGCGGGGCGGGGGGTACCATAACTGAGCCCATTTGTCTTTAATTTACATTTGGAGCAAAGAGGACCTGGACTGAGACACCCGTCATCACTCTAAGAGGACCGCTCCGGTCTGCTCAACACCCTTATCGCCATAATGGTTTCCAGTTGCTCGTAAATTTGGTGAACCGAAGGCAACCAGGACAAAAGAGCGGCCGTCAGAACTGCCACGTCTGGTGCGACTGGCTAGACGACTGTACAGCCGTCTGCACACCCCAACAAAGCATGGAAGGAATTATTTCCTGCTCTGGGCATTTAGCAGCGTCATTCTGATTCGCTAGCATCACCTTTGGCAGTGAACATAGAATAAATTAACGATGATTAATGAGCTATGACTGGTTACTCAAATATACTTCAGAGGTCTATATTCAGCTAGAAAAAAGGAGCTTATAATAATGTGTAGTTTCTCATGCGATGCCTCTTTGAACATGTCATGTGGGTCATTGTGGTTGGTGTCAGGTTGCCATGGAGTTCGGTTGTGGTTTTGAGGAGGTCTCAAGCATCCAGCACAGACCTGCATCATATCTTCTGTAGCAGAAGCCTCTTTCTGGGTCTGGGCCACCAGAACCATCGACCCGTAGGACCTGTATACATGTAGCGGTGAGGGGAGTGAGACTCACCGACGGAGCAAGTGACCTAAAGGGGAAAAACCGCACCGACAGGTTATGACCTTGATGTGTCAAGGTCACAGCTATATACAGCTCTTTTTAAAGTTCAACGGAGTTGATGCGAGCAAGAAGCCGACACGTCCGTGTGTTGTTCACATATGTGTTTACATTTATGTGAGCAAGTGGTCATATGTTTGACCAAGTGAGTGAAATGAAATGACTTGCACGTGTGTGATCATCTGCGTGTTCCCAGTTAGTGGAAGCCTCAGATCTATTTTCACTCGGTCTTCTTTGTCCTGCCTGGAGACAATTAGAGAACCTGATTACAGGACAGACACGATGTGTTGATGCCGAGAAGCTTCGTCCTCTGTCCTGCACACACGAGGACGGCAGAATCCTCGTAACTCTGTCACGAAATCACACACACACACACATCAGTTTGTCCTGGTCCAGCCATCAGTCGCCACACGCACAAATGTGCTGCTGGCCACTTCTGATCCATCTGCCACACGCACATGACTGTGGTCCAGATCAAGTAATCTATCAAACATGTGTCCTTTATACAAAGCGCACACTCACACACACGTACATGATATCAATCACTTTACTGGCGTTCTCACATACTCTCCCACAGTAAGAGTGCATGTGTGTCTGACCACAGATTCTTCTGGCAGGAGACTCAGAGGAATGTGACAAAGACCCAAGCAAATAATTTTTTGGCCTAGGACACGCAGCCAGTGACCGGCGTTGGTTTTTATCATCTTATTGTTCACCAGGACCTGCATTCATTAGCTTCTCCTCACCTCTCTGACGTCTTCAGACTTTTGCGGGTCCGTTTTGAGGGTCGTGATCCGGCTGTGAGGTCCAGCTGCAGCTTTTACTGCTGCTCGGGGTCATCGTGAAGGGCTCCAGCGACGGAAATCTAAGTTGCGACACACACACACACAATCAAAGACACGAATACACATGCAGTCATACACACATTTATTCAGCTTGAGGATATTGAAAGTGTTTGTTCAAGCCGAAGGTGTTTATGCTGGCATGATTAGTGCCCGCAGAGCCACAGGCGGTTACAGCTGTTACTGCAACCAATAAAACACAAATCTGTTGACATGGATCAGGAGTCAAGTGGCTACATGGAACGTCTCCAGTAATGCTACACAGTCCATGTAGGCCATAGGGTAAATTCTTGCGGAGATTTGTATTTTTCAATAAACTCTAATGATCACTATAACTCATAAGGAATAAAAAAAAAAGCCCACTTTGGATAACAAGGTCAATAACTCGGTTTTCTTTGAACTGCGCTGGCCTTCAAATGACATGTTGGATGGGAAATCCCAGTCTTCTCCCTCCTGTGGATAGCAATGGGAAAGTCCTAATGTAATAAGTTTGATAAGAGAAAACACTATATCACACACAGAGAGTCTCACACACTCACGCGGGAGGAGATTTATTGATATTGTGATAACTCGGGAGTCCAGCAGTGGTTCATTGTGGTTTACAAAAAGGGCTGTTTTATTAAGGTCTAATTTGAAATGGAACTTACATCCATGAAAACATCTTGGAATGTCTCTGTCTCTCTCTCTCTCTCTCACACCCTCTCTCTCTCTCCATCCATCCTTCTTGGCTCTTTCTCACACTATGGTTTCACCCTCTATGATCTGGGTGTGTGCAGGGCCACAGCGGCGCTCTCGTCCTCCTGTGCATCTGAGGCTAACCTTGGACTCTGTTTTGAAATATTTTGATGCTCTAAATAAGCTGTTGAGTTGAATAAATTAAGCTTTTCTGAGAAACAGTTGGAATATTTATGAAATGTTGGGTGGATTTTAATGAAACGATAACAATCTGTGGGAGCCTTTGGTGTGCACTCTGCTGTGATGGAGCTGGGATGAATGCTGGGTAATGGCTAATAAACCAATTATGCTCAGTGGATCATGGTGTTTTCTGGCAGATTATTGTGCTGGTTTAAAGATTTCTGTGCCAGACAAAATGTGCTCCAATCCAATAGGCAAAAACACTAAACATGAGCCAGATGTTACTGGGAGTTTTTGACTGCTTTTTAAAAAAAAAAAATTTACAAGCCCACTCTGATGACAGACATTTTAAAATCCTCTCATTCTTTTAATTGTCTTGGGGAATTAGACAGTTCATCTCTCCTCTCCAGCTCCTCCCTTGACTCCCATTAAATGATTTAGAGACGGCACGATAAGATCATGATCATAGTGTCTTACAGGCCTGTTAATTGTGATAATGTGACATATTGCAGCCCAGCATATTGGACTGACCTCATCCAAGGTTGTAAAGGAGTCACTGTTATCATCTCAGATATACAAAGTGTGCAGGTTTCAGGCTTGTTGAGACTCGAACTCCTGTAAAAGTCATTAAAGCCGGGGTGACTCAGGTTTTAGCTCATGTGTTTGTCTGATATCACTGGGGCAGTTGCACCTGGCAGACTCACTTATGAAACATAAGTAGGATGCTGCACATACAGAGCACATCCTGGAATGGATAAAGGAAACAATGTCTTCATGACTGGCATGTGTTTTATTGCTTTTCAAACCAAGGCTACTAATGAGGGATGGAGCGGGCCTGATAAGGAACATTTCACCATGGTTTCTTTCCCCGCAGAGCTTAGAGAGCTTGTCCTTCTAAATCTGCAGGGAAACTGAAAGCAATGGAATGACATTATTCACTAAGTATCTGAAGTTGTTAGCGTGAAAATCTCTGGGTTGGATCTTTCCCACTGTGGCTGCAGGCTAATGTTTGAGAACAGTCTTATACCCCTAATTACAGGATGGATTCCCAATTAACAAAAAGGTCCCTGTTGCATATATGATTTATTTGAGAAAATCTACATAAGAATCAAACGTGACTGAACGCTATGATGAAAGTGCTACGGGAGTATTTATTTAGGTTGATATTTCAATATTATTATTGAATCTGAGAGCTGACAGCTGCAAACAGACAGGAGACATGAAATAATTTGGCAGCTGGGACACTTTTCCTGCAGGATCTTTGGACGGAGCGGCGCTCCAGGTGGAAGGATTTGCACTGAAGTGAAACAAAGGACATATAAGTGGACTAAGACTAAAGGGTTTAGTCCTGATGTCCTTCTGTCACGGTCTAATTGGAAAATGCTATTCTGTTTACTTCACATTTCATTAATTACTCATGTGACTAAATGTTTACAGACAGGACCTGCCACATGTAGGATTCCTGTCTGGCCCAGAAACAAGCTATTCTCTCTCTCTCTGTCGCTGTTGAGAGAGCTCTGATGGATGGATGGTGTGTATGAATGACTGTCTCTATTTATTGAGGGTGGGGGACACAGACGTTGTGTTGTTGGGACAGGACTCAGACCGTGACCCTGTGACCCAGCATCTCATACACACAATTTCATCTGGTTTCATAATGAGCACGTCACAGTCACAGCAGGCCCTTTCACCTGACCAGGCACACACACACACACACACACACACACACACACACACACACACACACACACACACACACACACACACACACACACACAGATCAGTCATCATGTCTCTGCAGCCACTAATGACACAGAAGGATGTTGATAAGCTGCAGTGGACCAGTCTAAAACCTCCCTCTCCACAGCTGTCCAATCACTAAAGATAATATTAATATCTATTTTTAGAGCTCTTTGTACAAAGTTCCATTTTTGGCAGAGAAAACATAGATGGAGCATCTAGTCCAAAAAAACCCGGATATTTCAGTGAACCAGTCTGAAGCTTCACCCACAATGATGATGTTAAAACGCTCAGAAATTGTGGACCTGTCGTGTCCTCCAACTTTATTTTGGTCTATGGAAATAAGTTCTTTATCTTCGGTTTCAAACAGGAAGTAAACGCAAAGGCTCCTGGCTGAGTGGGCAGGAGATAAAACCTGAAGGAGGCGCATTGTTGCGTGCAAAAAGCACTAAAACCTTGAATGTTGGTCAATGCTGGTGCTGTTCTGCTCAGAGAAACTACTGCAATCAAACGGATGCAGAGCGTCACCGATGAGCTTCTGAGTCACAAAACAGCCAAGATGATGAACTGGTTCACCAGGAATGCAGCTCTTAAGCAGGATTTTCTGGAAAAAAGATCATTGGGACATGGGAACATCAGTGGCAAAATAAAGGTTAATAACAGCAGTACTTTCACATCCTTCAGAAAAGTTCTAAAAGTTCAACCTTTGGCGGTCAAACGTTTGGCTGCTCTGAGACAAACAAGCAGTTGGCTCCATCTCTGCAAAGCTTTCAGTCATAATTAGGATTTGCTCGCTGGCTAGACAAGACCTCATTGAGCATCTGCGCCCGATCGACTCGGCGTGACACGCTTGCCGAAAAATATTGGTACTTCAAAAAGTACTTTACAGATTACTCCTCCGCTGCAGAGCTTCATCACTCAGACTTGTCTGCTCCTTCACGTGGTTCTTCAGAGGTTCAGCCGGTTCATGCGGTTAAACTATAAAAGGTTCCGGTTCATTTCCATCTACTTGTTGTGGGCATACGGGACAAACGAAGGTGAGACGGGTTTTAGTGCATGTGAGACAGGTCATGAGCTGTCAGAGCTGAGTGATACAGGCTGCAGGTCCTTCCATAAACCCTCCTTTATTAGGAAGCGGGGAGCGACCTCTCTCCCCCAGGACCTCCTCATGAATGAAGCACTCAGCTCTCCCCACAGGTCTGCTCTGGTGTGTGTGTGTGTGTGTGTGTGTGTTTGTGCTGACACGCTCCATATCTGACTACATGTAAGTCTCACATTAGCCGCGTTGTCATGGATATCTCATCTGACATCTCTGATCTGGAGTCAGACACAGACACACTGTAATAACAGTAACTCTGAGTCTTTGCCTCTTGGCTTCTGCCGCTCTTATCTCGCACACAAACACATTCAAAAGTACTCGTCCTCGTGCCAAATAAACAAGCGCGGTCAACCGTGGAATGCCGAGCTATTTACGCTAAATAGTGAAAACGAGATTCCATCTCAGAGCCGCGTGTTCAGTAGGACATTCCACTGAGAACCTCAGACTGACTCCCTTCAGCTCCGCGTCAGTAAAAATCCTTGTTGGTCCCGGCAGTGAGTTTTAGCACTCGGAGAAGTTGACTAGATTCCGATAACGGTGACATTTTCTGATAACAGCAAGCTGCTATTGGAGCTTTTAATCTCGATTTGAGCGTTTAGCGTCCAGCACAGATCATAAGTTGGTTAATTTATTAAGGCGTTTACAGGATCAAGTCCTGATTACAACAAAACGAATCTCCTGAGACATTCAGACATTATCATCGTCTTAAATGTTTCGCGTCCTCATTAACATTAATGAGCAACTGTGACTGGAAAAATAGTTTCTGATGCTAGAGAACAGAGACCTTTTCTCCATCAAGAAAATAGATGTAGACTTATTCTTTGAGGAGATCCACTTGATAAATGTAAAGTTTGTCTGGTATTGTGTGAGTCATTCATCCATTATTGATGGTTTTGGATCCTGCTGGCGGCTCAGCGCACTTCCTGTCTCTCTGTTATGATGGATAGAAGCTCCCCCATTAGTGCAACAGAAGAGCTGACAGTAACGGTTGATTTATTTATCTCATTTCTGGATTGCTGCGCTGTGTGCATGTGTTTTTGTGCATTTCTCTGGCTGCAATATTCTAAATTCCTCTCCACTGTACATTTGTCTTATATGCTTTTCATAGTTTGTTTAAAGCTTGTTTAGTTTATAGCTGAAGCCTCTATGGATCATTACTGGATGTTGCACATCGGAAATAATTTTCACTGTGTACTTTTTTAGAATGTACACATATGCCATTGTGTGATTCTAGTGTTACAACATGAGGATTTGAATATTTATGATGCCCTGTCCAGGCTTTATTGGGCGTGATGGAAAGCAAAGATGGCGGTCAAGCAGAAATGCAGTTCACACACTCACTGAAAGGCTTTACTGCTTTAAGAAACTGTGGTCTTTGCAACCACACACACACACACACACACCACTGAGAAGGTGATTACTGAGACAGCTATGTGCTGACTTTATGTGTTTCCAGTCAAAATTAACCAGGAATGAAGACTGACACCCCAGAATTTAAACCCACCTCGAATTACAGTTAACCGGTAGAGAAACACACACAGGTAGGTAAGGATTACTCTGTGTGCATGCGAGTGTGTGTGTGTGTGTGAGTGTGTGTGTGTGTGAGTGAGAGTCTGTGTGTGCGTGTTGTAGCCTGAGTCATAAACTTAAGTGATGATCTTAGTGCATGCAAGTAGATTTCCAGTGAGAGGTTTTTGTGTCTGCGATTAAGATTATCCGTCATCATTACACACACCCACACACACACACACACACACACTCAGACCACAAATACCACATTCAGGGTAGCATCAGTCAAAATAATGATGAGCTGCTGAAAACCAATCCATGTTCTTTCTCTGTCTCTCTTGCTGTCTGTCTTTCTCAGACTTACACACACACCCACACACACACACACACACACACACTCAGACCACAAATACCACATTCAGGGTAGCATCAGTCAAAATAATGATGAGCTGCTGAAAACCAATCCATGTTCTTTCTCTGTCTCTCTTACTGTCTGTCTTTCTCAGACTTACACACACACCCACACACACCACACACACACACACACACACACACACACACACACACACAGAACTTTGATGTGTTGAGCCTGGGAAAAATGTCAGATTTCCATATTTTCCCCTTATTTCGGCTGGTTTTGGGTCCAACGTCGTGGCCGTCTTCCTGGTTGTGTTTGCTCATCGTGGACGTAAGCAGAGGCCTGTGAACCCACTGGATACCTGATATTAACCTCCTCTACATCCTCTTGCAGTTTAGTCATATGCTCGTCACATTACTGTCATTAATTTTCTTAATTTTATTGTCTGTTGACAGCAGGAATGGCCAAATATGTTAGTGCTGGCTGAGTGACAGTTCATGACACGGGCAGGAAACCTGAATGGATGTTATGATTTGTTTCCCAGATTATCCTCAAATATGCAGCGTGAATAGGAAATTGCTGCTTGTAACCAGATTACATAAAATCTCCACTTAATCCCTTGAGTTAGCAGTCTACCATCGGCAATATTATGGGACGCTTGTTTTCTTTTAACCACAAATGACCATGTTTTGAGTCTATTATGACATAGGGAAACTAAATTAACACCATCATCTCTACTGTATATGGGAACAAAATGGAAATCATGTTGAAATACTGACAATGATTTACCAGAAAACAGCCCATAACCCTTCTGGTTTATAAGACGTTCTTTATTTAGTCGTCTTCTCTACAACTCTGTATAAGATGACCAGAGACACGAAGGAGGAAGTCGTGATTTACAGATATTCTATCAGATTTAGAAAGGGTTTAAAGGATTCATTTTCAGATTTCTGCCTTCAGCCTCCATCGCAGATTTATGATCGTGTGAAATTTGCGCTGATGTCTCAGAACTACAACGTCCGGAGTCGAGGGTAAGAGCTTGCGGTCCTGCTTGCATGCAGGGCCAAATCTTTTGGGTTTGGCTGTTATATAGATAAATAGAGCTTCTGCAGGTGTGTGTGTGTGCGTGTGTGTGTGTGTGTGAGTGCACATGTGACTGGCTCATGTCGGCAGTGCAGTGTAAACAGCAGCTATGCTAATATCATCCATACTAGCGTCCTACCAAGCCACATATGAGCGGTGTTTTCTCAGCTGCTGGTGGCTGTTGGGCTTCTGAATTCTGCCCACAATGCTGCGCTAAATACGCGTCTGTTGCTGCACAACAAAGCACAACTTGGAAACAGACCTTCTCCTCTGGAGTTGGTCCAGGATATTTTTTTTTAATCTATGGTTTTGTATGGGGTGTGACTTCAGTATTACCTTAGCCACGTTTGGAACAAAGAACCATTTTAGTTCCTGGAACCTCGGCGGTCTTCCGACCCAGGACCCTAGTCACATCTTTTATTTTGAAAGCTAGTTTTAGCTTCTCTCTTGGATGCATATCATTTTCAGTCTATCTGTCCACAACGTTTGAGTCACCAAGAACAACTGGAATGTTGGATTTTTTAATTCAAGTCCAGGTCGTATCAAAGGACTTTGGAGTCCTAGTTCTTTATAGAAGTGGAAGAAAATCCCCTGTACTGTGTACTTCCACGTGTAAATGTCTATTTATTTTTTAGATATTCTGGGTGTTCCTGCTGTCAATCTTTTACTTTCTTTCCAATTTTGAAGAAACGTAATCTAATCTTCTAAAAAAAATGTTATTCCTTGGAGGAAATTGGCAGATCTGTGGCTCACAATGGTTTGTTGGCGTGATGGACTTAAACATCTAAAATCTGATCAGAACCACCTAAGACAAACCTTCTCGTCTCAGACCTTTAACCACTCATGACCCTGTTACGTGAGGCAGTGTGACGGAGGGAAATTCCACCTCAGCGCCTGTCGATTCAGCCTTGTTTGCAGCTCAGTTCTTTAATTGAATTAGGAAGTGGTGGGAATCTAAAGAGCTGCAGAGAGGGTTGTAAGTAAACAGACATGGCCTTTTAATCCTCGCCTCCGTTTGAAGTGCATAAACCCCCCGAGTCCTTTTATGAGGTGTACTTCTCTCCGTGTTGTGCTGTGGAGGATAGAGTTTCACAAGCGGGGTTAGTTAGTTTATTTTAGAACAAGGCAATGAAGGTGAAGGCTTATGAGGAAGAGGAGGAAAATAGTTAGGATAGATGGAAGTCAGGGGTGAAAATTGAGAAGAACACTGAGTCAGAGGGAGAAAAAGAGGGAGTCACAGAAAGTTTAAGTTGAGGTGGGTGGTAACAGTTTGTTTAGGTGGTCAAAGGTCAGGGCCAGGTCTGATGCTGGAGGCACAGGATGTAAGCGCTGGGAAACACGGCACTTACTACTAAATGCCCACAGTTTCTCTCAGAAAAGATGCCTTTTGCTGTGTTTTATTGATAAGATTACATCATTGCCAACACAGAGTACAGTGATGCAGCTCGATAACGTGTTTGGTCTCTAATACTTTGGATGATTAGCCTGTTTCAGTGGTTCCATCATCACCTGCTTCTGATGAAACTGTCCCAAACACTCGCTGGCAAAAGCCAATAAATATTAGTAGTATTAGTTAGTATTTTGACTGACGATCATCATCTCACCGCTTATAATAATTAAAAAAAACAAAAAAACAATGTGTGTTTAGCTGAAATAGGCAGAGTTGTTTTTGCCGGTCACTTGGTGCTGGGGTCATGTTGACATTTGTGTGGCCACCAAACTCATGGCGCCGCTCTTCCAAACATGAATGAAGAGTTGGCTAAACAGTGGTGCTAATTTAAACTCAAATTTGGGATGAACGCTGCCGTTGGAGGATGAATAGAATATTGCAGCCTATGGACCTTCATGTAGTGATGGACAAAAAAACAAGAGAATCTTCTGTTTTGGGGCCAATAATGAGGTTTCACATGATTTCATCATCTTGAATATCTTTTTTAATGATTAAAACTGTCAGAGAAAGTGTTGCAGATACACCACGTCTAACTCCGCCCGGGAACCTGAAGCTATGTGTCATTTCATCGAACTATTTTTCTCTAGATTACAGCTTGGCAAAACTCATGGCTGCTATTTTAGATCTGTCTTCCTCAGCTCTTCTGCTCCCCTCAGTGTGAGGTCCTGAACCTCACTGAGCCACATGGAGAATTTATGACAGACTTGAGCTGCATACCTTAGATTTCTCTTTAAATAGATCCATCTCTAGGTGTGCACAGGCGCTCAATAAATCACCCCGAGGAGAGCGTATAAAAAAGCGAGGCGTGCTTCTATGTGGGGCGTGTGTCGCACCCCGACCTGAATCAAAGGCATTCAGCTGCATTCTTGCATGCTCACAAATACTGAAGACATTGTGCCAGCATGATGTATTAATCCCCCGGTGCAGCTCCAGCATGCATGGCTAGATGGCGTTGTACTTTCAGAAGCTAATCTAAAAACAACAGGGCTTTGTACTGACCCACTGATACCACAGAAGCATCTCAGGTATCACAGCTGCACTCTCTCACGCTGCAGAAGGGGACCGCATCAGCGGGGTCAACAGGATGGTTGATGACAACAGTTTTGCTAAACGTAACCGTGCGCGCTAAGAAATGGTGAATATACATCGTTTTAGGTGCAGTACAACGCTGGACGCTCGCGGTGTGTCAATATAGGGAACAGGAAATCAGAAATACTTGATAAAATACTTCAAGTAGCTGAGTAAACTCAAAACCTTGAAGTGCACATTTGGACTCTGGGCTCTGCTGTCCTGTTTGGCTGCCATGCAGTACCGGCGCTGCGGCCAAGCCAAACACCCTGATACTCTCTCTCTCTCTCCCCTCTCTCTCTCTGTCACACACACACTTGCTTCAAGTCTTAATTTAGATTAGAATATTTTGATTTCTCCTCAATCTGTGGGTGTTGGATGCTGCTGCAGCAGTTTGACGCAGTTTAACTCAGCTGTTCCCGTCACCTTATTTAGTTTCATTATTCATCTATCTGACAAAACACCAGGCGGCCACAACATTAATACCACTGACAAGAGACGCGCATAACAATAACACCATCGTTTTATTACCATTCACCGTCCTGCTGGGGACTTTGCGGATTTGAAGCTCGAGTACAGCCACTTCCTAAAATTGAATCTCAAATATCATCGAGGGAAAAATTATAGAGAAAACACTTTAACCAGTCCCTCAAACGCTACAGATCCCAATCATATTAGACATTCTGGTTCTAATTCTCAAAGCTGGCAGCGTTTAGCTGCTCCCACATGGACAAAGAACCAAAAGCTTCAGAAACATCTGCAAATTCCAGAAGCAATATCAGGTTTATGACTCACAATGTGGGCAGAATAGAACATCATATGCCACAGAAGAGGAACATCTGATGTTCTCTCCTCATTACAGGGTTTAGAATGTGCCAAAATCACCTCAGTTTTCAACTTTATTGCACACTACAGTAAGTGGTTGGTGCTGCCTGTGTGACTGCCTGTGTAAAGAAGAAGTGGGGGGTGGGGGGTGGGGGGGGGCTCATTAAGGAGGTCATAAATCAGAGGGAGCAGTGCCAGAGAGCGATCACTCTCCCACTGTCTAAACACCGCTCTCGCTCTCGCCTTATTAGCAGGAGGCCAGATCTCACCCAGACTGGAGATATAACCTCCTCGCTTAAGATAATCACAGAGATTACATTACAGTTGTCAGAGGTAAACCCAGCTAACAGATGACTCCAAGTTCATGGGAGGTCTGCCCTGGAGGCTGATACGTAATATTATCCACTAGATGTTGGTTATTTTTATGTTCCTTTACCAGTTCTTGTATAAGAGCCTCAATATATTCTGCAGAAATCAACATTTTTGCCATCGTGCTACTGTGGTAACGCCCTCGTGGATTATTATAATGTTTGCATGCAAGGTCCACCCTCAAAAATATGGGATTTTTTAAACGATCTCGACAGGAATTCGGCGGAGACGATAAAAGACACATGAAACATAATAAATTTCACATTTCTTTGACGCAACCACGCTGTCTGCTATGATTTGACCAAGAGTGATTCCACTCTTTTGACAAATGTCTGGCCTTCGGCCTTGACAAGATTTATGTTCATGGTCTCTGGCTGCATCATGGTAAAACATTCGTAAAAATGGTTGGTAACCAAAACAGCCCATTTGAACGCTAGAATAAATACAGATAGATGTGTAGTTGTTGTGATCACATCTATTGTTCCTCTGCTTCCATGATCAAGTGCTTCCAGTTATAAGATTTGGCTTCTTTATTATCTTTTAGCCCTCAGTTGCCATGGATACCCTGGCATCACTTTTCCATCTTGACATCACCAATATCATCAGTCAGAGGGGTGTAGACTAAAGAATTCCATGAACCATTCCAGCAGCAGACAAGCCCTAATCTGAGAACTTTTGCTGTCTGTTCTGTAAGGTGCAGGCACCACAGGATGGTGTTTTAGGGACATAAATCTCTAATTACAACAGTAATAGAAGAGCTAACGTCCTTTTGCTCGTGACTTGGGATCCTTAAATAAATCATACATACAAAATGCGGAAAAGCCATAAAACATCTGCGTCTGATTGGTGAAGTTTCATGCAATAATGGCACCATAGAAACCTCCCCTGTCCACTCCGACACATGATGACACCCACTAACAATGCAACAGGCAGCCTGCGCTCATAGCCTGGGAATGGCTGAAAGGCTGTATAAATAGCCTCCGAGTGGCCCAGCGGCAACACCCAGAGCCACCCAATGCAACGATAACACGCACACACACACACACACACACACACACACACACACGCAGCGGCTCCTATGGGAAACTATTAGAATTCAGGGAAAACTGTAAAACAGTCAACACCGTCAGGGTGGATATCGGAGCGTCTCCGTCAGGGGATCCATGTTTATGTCACCATGTATGTGTGAGAGGCCATCGTTATGCAATTAATTGCACGCATATGCCTCTCTCTCTTTTTTACATGCAAACACACACACACACACACACAACACACACACACACACACACACACACACCCTTCTTATCTGCTGTGAGGGAGTGCTTTGTAAAAGCTCTTTCTGGTTGTTTCCCTGTGGTTGCCTTGGATACCGGTCAGAGCAATGATGGTAACGTGTGTTTGTTTATAGTGGTGTACCTGCTGAAGTGGTTTTCCTAGAAAGGAATGACCTCAGGGAGGGGATTCCAACCTGATTCCAGTCTGTGTGTATTTATGAATGGATTCCCTCTGCAGGGTGGAGGAATGTACTCCTTTTGATCGTTGACACTCTGTTAACGTGTGTTTATTATTGGACATATTAACTCGTTACATTATTATTGAATGTGAGCTCAAGTCTGCAATACCTTATAAACACGGACATGTCTTGTAACGCACGCGTCTCTCTTTATTGCTATATTCACTTTTGCAGGTTTCAATACAGAGAACATTTTAATGAGGAGTTCTGGGATTGCAGACGCCAGCTTCAAGGAAAAAAAAGAAGCAACCGATTTGATTAACAAGATTAGAAACATGATAAAAAGGCAAGAGGAGGGAACTCTGTCCAGGATTCCTTATATGTGAATGCTATTTAAAGAAAGCTTTAAGGAGGAAACTCTCCTCTGCCGCTCCTCCCTGAGTGCTGGGTTCCACAAAGATCCTTCTTTTATTCTTATTTCATCTCCTGATAGAAGAGAAGACGAACCAAAGCCGATCAATAACTGGACAATAATCGGCTCTGGAGTGTTTGGTGAGCAGCATTTCAACTGTCCCACATGCACGAAATAAGCAATAATAGTCAGATTTATCTGTCAGGAAACAATATATAAGTTCTTATGTACAGCTGTTAAAGAAAAAGTCAAATCCAAGAAAGAGCAAACAGATGGTTTTGCTATATTTAAACAATAAAATATATTTTATTTATTGAGGTGAACATATGTGTGAAATTCCACACATATCTCAGCGGGAAGCCTGCTGCTGGGAGGTTAGAGTCTCCCTGTCCAGGTGAGAAGCATAGCGCTGTCCCTCCACACACACACACACACACACACCACACACACACACACACACACACACACACACACACACACACACACACACACCACCACCACCACCACTCTCTGTACTCTGGACTTTAAGACAATGGGATCCAGCTGTGAGCTTGTAAAACTGTGGAATGTCACTAAAGATGCAGCAGAGTCGCAAATGGCTCCGATCAGCCCCTCAAATGCCAATAAAGTTAGTTGAAAAGAGGGACATCTCACTCACACAAGCATGCATATGATGATCTATATGAATAACATATGCACCACAGCAGGAGCGTTTGCACACAGGTCAAGTCTCACACACACCTCCAACTTCCGCAACACATTTTCCATGGAGACACATGTGCCACCTGTGCACAAACCTGTCCAAACTCACGGAAATGTGCAGACAAGCGTGCTGCGAGACGTCCCCGACGTTCCGGTGTGATGGCCCACAGTGTGTCTTCCTTCTAAAAGGTGGAAAACTGACATCCTCATCCTCACAGCTCTTCTTCCCCTTGTGGACAAGCTAGACAGGAAAGCCCAGTTCTGATGGCACATCTGGACATTTGGTGTGTGCTGGAATACGGAAGAATGGAAGATCAAGCATATTCACACATGTGGGATGTTAAGATAAACATTCAATCAATTACTAGAAAGATTGTTCATCTGATGGCAGACAAGATCACCAGCAGCATATCTACCCCGAAGAAGCTTTGGTGTTTCACCACGTTGGTTCCTGCTGTTTCTCTGTGTATGTCAGCTCTTTGGGATGTTGCTCCATCATCACACCCTCTTCTGACGCTGCTGCGCCACCCACACGATTTCCATCTCAGGCTTCATCTTTTCTTCCTCATCTTCCTCCGAGTTTTGCTCCCGAAAGGCCCAAAATCAAACGGCATCTTTCCATTTATGAAGGGAGGATCTGACATTTCCTCATCTGACTCCAAATCTTTTTATTAATAGTGTATTAACTTTAATTTTTATATTTAATTTGATAAAGTCGGCACGTAATGAGGTAGGTCGAGGAGGTAGCTATTGTCCTACCAGAGGTTTGAAGTAGGTGATAAATGTATAAGCATCCTCAAATCAGAACGAGAAAGCAGGAAAAAAAAAGAATAATCTTGTTTTGTCTTGATCTTTGTATTACCCAACCCTGTCTAACAGGAAACAGGACACAGGGAGTATCCTGCTGTCTTCCCACCACCGACTGGTTTCTATTGTCTTCTCTGATGACATCATCAGGAGATTCGCCAACACTGTCACGAAATACAGTAACTTGCATTAAAGGTCAAAGTTCAGGCAACAGGAGAACACGCTCTATTGTTGTGTATCAGTAAACATTAGATTAGGAGTCATCTTTTTTCTTGCACATCCTGCACTGAATGAGCCGGCTGTCAGATCCCATCAAATTCAAGTTTTATTTGGATTTCACATTTTGTACGGCGTAGTCACCCGGAGCTGTCCGTGCACGACATTTTAGAGGTGGTCCACGTGTCCGCCCCTCACAGCAGAAGTCATCGGCTCGGGCAGAACAAGTGTAGACCAAACCATGTTATCAGCAAGAGCAGATAAAGTTGTAGTGTCTAGTCAAACATCAGCCTTCGCTGCACAGCAGCTATTAACCCAAAACTCTGCAGCGTCGCGGCACGACGTGCACAAGTGGCGAAACTTGCAAAATGGGTTCGTTTCCCGTCACATGCACACGCAGCTCCCGCAGAAGGCTGCAAGGAGAGTGCAAAAATTCCAGATAATCACCTCTATGATAGCCAAATGGAAGGAAAGGTCAGCATTACTGGGCTTTAACGGATGGATGTCATCATATATTTCTCCCTTTTCTCCAGTTTTTTTTACAAATTGATGTGTTTTTTCACCCTATCAGAATATAGAATTTGTGGATTTGATTTATGTGTGTGAATGGATTCAAAACTAAAAGAATGCACGATAGCTGTGCATCCTGAAGCTCCGGTGCAGATTTATTCCCCCGGGGTCTTTTATCATATTAACTTTTGTACAAATTATGGCTACAGATTCTCTCCACCTCCCCAGACTCATATTTTGACTAGAATTTATTGCTAAAGAGAGACAAACAGCACGTCAGCATTTATGGCTCTTCTGTTTCTCTGTCTTATTAATGTCTGGAGATCCTGCTGATTTAGAGCGGAGTGGAAATGGAGGACTCGGCATTCCGGCTGATTTGCTACAGTTTTTAAATCAGCACAGCTGAGTCACATGTGAACCCATCTGTGATGCTTCAGCGTGTGTGTGACTGTGTGTGTGCGTGTGTGTGTGTGTGTGTGTCACCCCGCACGCTCACGTACCGCTACACGACCACATGGCGCAGACCAACGGCTTTAGAAACAGACACCAAACGCTCCACTTGCATTTGGACCTGGGAATTCTCCGACCTGGAGATCCATGGAGATCCGGGAATTATTCCGAGTTTAGTTCACAAGGCAGCAGCTCTTTATCCCCCCGCGTTTGTTCAAGCACTTTTAAGCACATCCATTAGGACCGAGCGCCACAGGGTTTGAGTACCTAACGTGGCACAGATGGACTGGTCGTACATGCCCACGGGTCCGGATGAGCCAGGCCCAGCAGGGGTCTGGGACTGTTTGGACAGATTAACTGCTCCGAGTGGACGGAACGCTGCACCTTCTCAAAGAGGCTTTTGCCCACCTCTCGTAAACGTGTCTGTGTCAGTGGCGGCTGACGTCGGTTACCTGGATACTGCGGCTGGAATTCTGCGGCGGGTCGGATCGGGCCGTGTGTGACACTGTTGTTGTCTTTTCTCAGCGGTCTTTAACACCCACATTTAAAGACTTTTACGGCCTTGTCGTGTGGGGTGACAAATGGGGGTGTCGCTGTGGTCCCGCTACTGTAGATGCTAACTAAAACCCAGATATAGTAACAAGATGATTCTTAAAGAGTGATGTACGAACTTACATTCTCCTGAGGTTTTGACAAAGAAGAACATAAACATCAGCACTTCAGAAGAATTTAGGTGCCACATAAGCAACATTAGATGTTGACCTTGATGGTTCAGGAGGGAAAATGGGAAAATTTGTGAGTGTAAATGACAGCAGCTGTTTTAACATAAGGTTATAGTTTTGCTTAAATCGACTTTAGGTGTCAAATATTGTGCTCACCCATGTTTAACAGCCATTTTACACCCAAGAGGGCAGCATGTTCTTTCTCCTTTGGCTCTGTCAGAGTTGCAGGTGCATCCTAATCACTGTGCAGACACAGTGTGTAACAACAACAAGCGTTGCCCTGTTCTAATGTGCTGCAACACACTAACAGTCGCCACTCTGACAACACCGGCCCTGTCAAAAAGAGCCTCCTGCACGCTAAAGGATACTTCAGGCTTATGGTCGCCCAGTTTAATATAACTCGCCCAGAAGAGAAAAGACCGTATTGTGTCCACATTTTGAACAAACACACGTTTCCCACAGCTAAAATGCACAAATATACACACATGCACACAGACACACTCTTGCTTACGGTTTTCCCACAGTGCTCGGCACTCCTGGGGGAGTAAACTGCAATAATCCTGGGCAGCAAATTCAGACACAGCAATTACACCATGGTGAATAGCTTGGGAACCTACATATATACGCACGCACACACACACACACACACACACACACACCACACACACACACACACACACACACACACACACACACACACACACACACTTGTAGCCTTCTGAGTGTATTGGCCAGTTTGGTTGTGACATTTTAGATACTGTTTTGTCCATATAAACAAATTTCAATCTAACATGCAAACTTGCAGGAAGATAAAATACATGAAATTACATAAAGACACGCACGCACACACACACGCACACACACACACACACACACACACACACACACACACACACACACACACACACACACACCGTTCTAAGGAGCTATCCACCTGTCAACACTGCAGCAAATTAACTGACATCAAACACCGGTGAGCACAGGCTTAGACATGTAGGGGACACAGACTGACTGGAAGAAAAGGAGGAAAGACAGGAGGAGGACTGGGATGACATGGGGGAGGAAAATGGGTCAGGAGGAGATAATGAAAATTAGGGAAAGAGGCAGAGCAGGAACGGGGAAGCATGGATGCTAAGAGAGGAGACAAATGAAAGGTGTGATGACAGCCTGGCTGTAAATACAACAATATAGATCACAAATTTGTCATTGAATGTTTCAAAAATCACGCTGACTTGAGCTTCGGTTTGGTTTAATAATTGTTGTAAAGTGTTAAAGGTAAATGGTTGAGTAGCTCCTCTACCAGGTGGCCTCTACACCATTATTGTTTGCTCTCACCAACACACACACACACACACACACACACGCACACACACACACCACACACACACACACCACACACACACACACACACACACACACACACACACACACACACACACACACTGTTCAGCCTCATTAACTGTAATGCCATCAGGTATAAGGCCAGGTTTCATTGAAAAAACCCAGAATCTGAGGAAACAAAGAAGGGAGGACACGTTGTCAGCGGTTTGACTCCCAGCTGCCTTCTATTTAGCTGTAAACCGCTGCGCACGTGCAGCCTCCAACTAGCAACAGCTTTCAAACAGCTGCTAAAGTTATTATTTCTGTAAACAGCGGCTAAACCTCTGCAGCACGGTGGAGAGGGCTACATTTGGGGAGCTGGACATTACACACATTAAAAATATGAATGCTTCCAAAATATTACAGCCATGTTAACAGTTAATGCTCAAAGTGTTCAAAGTGGTGAGCCTTGGACACCACAAATGTGGACAAAATTAATGATATAATAAGTAATAAGATAACATATGCAAATGAGGTTTAGCCTGTGGGAATGTATTGGTTATACTAATAAAATGCCGTGTCATTGTTTAATAGGGAAGTTCCGCCAATGACCACGTCTTGTGTTTGGTTCATTCTGAATCTGGTCAGGATTACTCTGAGTAACAACAGGTTACTCTTTCAACTGTGCAAATTCTTCCTTCCCTGAAGAGTTCTGTGGCAGATTTCCTGGAGTAGCTGTCACAACTCTCTCAGTGTAGAATTCAGGCAGCTCAGCTATGAACAAATTAGAGCTCCTTCCCATCCAAAATCATTATTGTCCTTAGGATAATGTCCCATTGGCTTTTGAAAGTGGCCTCATTTCCTTTAAAACCCTCATATGACAGATGCCATTTTGAAAGCAGAAGGAAAGGCTCCATAATTTAACCCTAAATCAGCTGCCCTCTTTCTGGTGACGAGTTAGACGCAGCCACTAACTGACCTCAGATCAGGATATTAGTTAACTGTAGCTGTGACAGCTGCAGTGTGTGTCTGTGTGTGTGTGTGTGTGTGTGTGTGTGTGTGTGTGTGTCTTCACATGTGGGTTGGTGTAATTAGGGTCCTTGACAGGTACGTATTAGCTCTGTAACTGATCTCAGGGGGTGTTTTCTTGCCCGTCAAGGTCGGCCGCTCCAGGAAAGTTCAGTCTAGCGTAGCCGCTAACATGTTATCATTGGTTTGTGCTCGTCTTCAGGGGTCAGCTGAATATACTGGAGGTGACAAGTGCTGCGTTTGGACCCGGCGGCAGCAGCCGGACTCGGCTCATTTGTGTGAACGTTTCACACCTGGAACCTGGTTCTTCACTTCACTGCAGCGTCTGTTAGAGCTGACGTTGCTCTGCTGATAGCGACATGTCCTCCAAAAAGATTGAGAACACAGCCTGACCCAAACACACCCTTAATTTCACTCCTTTCTCTGCTATAAGAGTTTAAGATTAATTTCAGACATAAAGTGCTGAGCTCCAGCTGTGTTGTGTCTCCTCCCCTGTATGTCCTTCGCTAACACAGCTGGATCGCGTCACTGTCTGTGCTCCTGCGTTTGTGCATGCTAAGGTGAGCTTGGTTAAGGTTAGCGCTAAGGTTAGTGCTAAGGTTAGCGCTAAGGTAATGCTCGTGTTTCTTAAACTCCCTCAGCTAAAATTATCATTTTTGTTTTAAAAATCTGTTTGTGTACCACACACATAAATATAGGATAGATACATAGCGTGTGTGTGTGTGTGTGTGTGTGTGTGTGTGTGGTGTGTGTGTGTGTGTGTGTGTGTGTGTGTGGTGTATATGATAGCAGAGATAGTGGCCACCAGCTCTGACACTTGTTTATTTTATTACCGAGTCATTTTTCTGCCCTGGAGACATTAACTAACATTAACCGATGATTTATAGGTGGTGGACGTTCAGTTTGCTTTTCTCAAGAGTCTCTGTGACATTTTAGGATAACCTATTTGATGACAGGTGACACACACACACACACACACACACACACACACACACACACACACACACACACCTCACACACACAGTGAGAGAGGGAGGGAGAGAGCGAGCTTGTGTTTACAGTGTTTTCATTGTTCTTTTTATGAACTTTTTTATTTTATTAAGTTAACAATAATGAACAAGACACTGTCTACTCATGGTTTAGTATACTTGGGATACACACACACGAACTGTAAGTAATGGTTTTGTGATGTCAGCAGATCTGCGGAGTAAATGACCTCCCGGGCTGGTTGAAAGAGAAGCACTTACACACTCAGATGCACACACTTTCACACAGATACTGTAGCCGACTCAGCAGCTCTCACATCCACATGCACAGTGGAGGGAACCCAGAATGGGGATAACGACACCTGTGAGTGGGTTTTGTCAGCCTGTTTACTTTGTAATAGAAACTGACCAGTCACAGATGGTGGATTACTGTAGGAGCCTGTTTCACACTCGGAGTTTTTCACCTTCAGGACGACACATAAATACACTTCGAAGACTAACCGGTGGTGTGAAACAACATTGTTCCCTGATATTTCTCGCACCGTCCTGAGTTTCTGACTGGTCTTGGACCTGTCGTCCTCCCACCCACGAGCCATATATTCTCCCAGATGTGGTGACTTGAGGAAAAGGGGGAATATCAACAGAGTTCCTGTTTCTGCTGTAAATGCATGAGCACACACATTAACCCCCCCCCCCCCACACACACACACACTGATTTGCCCTACATGAGAAAGTATCTCTCTGACCTCCTGCCCCAAACAAATCCTGAATTAATTAAAAAGGGAAATCCCACAGGTCCTCGGAGGCAGAGACACACTTTCTCTGTCTCACACACAGATTGAATGTCTCGCACCCTTATGCTGTGTTTAGGGATTAGTGGCTCTTGTTCAATCACAGGAGCGTTTCCAGGCTGACGGAAAGTGACAGAGTTTAAGGAGCGTTGGCTCACACATAACCAAACACTTTGATTTTACCAGAGGTCACCGGCAGCCTGCACACACTGGGTGAAACACACGATGCCTGCATGTGTGTGATATGACTTTTAAAAACCACCAGAAGGGTGTGTATGTGTGTGTGTGTATGGGAGGGGTTGGATTCACTTTCTCACGTCACCAACGTCTGTGTACAGACCAGGTTGGTGTTGGCCAGATGCAGCAGGGAGCGCAGGTCTGGTTTAATGATTTAATGGAGAAAAACAAACCCGCAGGTCAAAGACAGACAAAGGTCAAAACCAGGTAATCAGTCTGAAATCAGCAAACAAAGTCCAAGGAGAAGAGGTAAAGGCCCTAATGAGAACCAGAGGAGGGCTCATTAAGCAGGGAAACAAAAGTGTGATGCTCAAAGTTACTGTAGATCCTCTCAGTTCAGCTTCCACAACAGCTGAACCCAAACGAGCCGCCGGACACACGGTTCCCCGGAGGACGGAAGCCTGCGGCGCTGCTCTTTCACCACATTTGTGTTTGCCGCACGCTTCACTCCTCTTTTCTGAGTTATGTAGGAATGTGTGGGTCTAAGTGTTTAACGTTGATGGTGGAATGTGCTGTTGTTCTCCAGGTCGTGACGGAGGCCTGCAGGAGGCACCGGAGACCAGGTGAGAGGGGCGGACAGACGGGAGCGGGCTCAGGCTGAGTGAGAACAGGACTGCTTTCAGGTAAAGATTGAGCCTTAACCCCCTGAAAACCGTCACAGTCTCCCTTTAGAACTCACATTTTGATTTGGTCCTGCTCCAAACTGAACTGTAGAGCTGAAACTTGGTGGCGTTGTTGGTGCGTTTGCTTTAATTATGAGATGATGGATAAGTGAAACCAACATTTGGGTCGATCGTGCTGCAGACGGTCTCCACCTCTGCTTTATTTAATCAAGATTAAGCGGCTCTGCGATCCCCTCGTGTTCTGATTGGACTGTTTTTTCCCCTCAAAGGAGCAATTATGTGGATGGATGTGTTTTGCTTTGCTGATAATGGAGTTGTGACGTTCTGCTCGCACACATTTATCTTTGCTTTAACCGATTTATTTTGCCTTTTTACGCAGATTGATGCAACATTCTTCTCATTAATTCAGTTAGTGCCTTTGCTTTGTCCTGATGTGATGAAGTGTGTGCTGGTCCGGTAAAAAAATCATCTATAATCAGCAACATATAAGCTTAAGACCTGAGAATCAGAGCAGATGCTACTCAGGCATCAATTTAACCTGAAATGTTTGGGGTTTTTTAAACTTTTTCCAAGAACGATGTAGAAAAAAGAGGAGTGATGAGAGGCTTCTGGTCAAGCAATTTCATATAATCCAACCAAATATAGGATGTTGACTAGTCTTTGTATCTGACGACATCTTTGATCTGGGGTCTGAAGCTGCATTTCCTTAAAGCTTCTGCTCTGATGTAGAGGCGGCGAGTAAGAAAGCAACAACTGTGAGGGAGGAACTACCGTTTTAGACACATGGAGCTTCCGGCCATTCCCCACATTTGTTGGGGAGGTTTGTGTTGGTGTCGTGTCAAAGTGCCTTAATCATCATTTTGATGAAGATTTATTTGCAGGGTTTGGGCCAAATAAGGTGTCCACCCTTATTTTGCAATTCTCACAAAATCCACGTCAACCCTTTTATAAATAATACGCAGCATTCACGAGGTCCAAAGCACACACACATTTTTGTGCATCTTTGTGAGGACTCTCATAGACTTAATTCCCCAGCTCTCTTCTCTAACCCTAACATCTCAACTGACCTCTGACCCTGACCTAAACCCAACTCTTACCTCAACCTTATAACCACGTCTTCACCGTCCAACTGTCCTTTAAAGTTGAAAACACCAGCCAAAATGTCCCCACTTCTCAAAAATGTCCCCACATTGCTAGCACAATGAGGAATTTGTTACTCAGTATGCAGTAAAACACACACCCACACACGTATAGTTGAATCAATAGTGCCTGACCAGCCGAACCCTAAATACTTGAATTAATATAATTTCATATTTTTCCATATAGAAATTAAAACTCAAAATGTTGACCTACCAAAGTCAGGCCTCACAAGATGAGTGAATTCTCCTAATTGGGTCCCTACACACACACACACACACACACACACACACACACACACACACACACAGACAGTTTCTGGATATACTAATGATTCATAGGGAGTAGCTGAGTGTTATTACAGTTTGGAGGGCTCTCACTTGTCAAAATGGCCCCTGGGTGCACACATGTTTTAGTGTGTGTGTGTGTGTTTGTGTGTGTATGTGTGTGAGTGTGTGTAGCTCTGTGATATTGTTAAACTAACATAAGTCAGTGAAGAGGAATTTAAGATTTCTTTATGGGTGAGCTTCATTTATTTTTCAAAGCTCAGCAAATGAGACTGTCAGAAAAGTCAGAAATATGGAACTCGGCAAAATCAACCTGCCGTCATCTGACAAAGCTGTTGTGGCTGCAAATTACACTCAGGCTTGTGATTTTACTTACGTAAAATGTTGCTTTTCCCTTTTTTCCCCTGCAAGACAAACAATCCCTGTTGAGCCAAGCCTGAGACGAGTGTGCGAGCAGTTGTGAGAAATGCAGCGATTCATTTTGACTTGTTTGCGGGCTGAAATGTTTTGCCGTGTGTGCACGCATGTACGCATGTGTGCGGCTGACAGGAATGTGCTGGGTGCAGTAATTGAGCGATAAGATCTCAGCAGGAGGCTCAGGTGTCGACAGACACAGAGGGATTGATGAGACGCAGCGAAAGGATCTTCAGCCAGTTTCCTTGATTTCCAGTGGCTGCATCTGTGAGTCAAAATCAAACAGTTTTGGAGGGGGCAGAGGTCAAGCTGAGGCCGGGTGGCGCTGAGTCGGCTGTAACGGGGACGCCAGGCACCAGGTTCTGATGCTGAACAGTGTGAGGAGCAGTAACAAAGAACTGGGGCAGGATGCCACACAAAAGCAGGAACTGCCCTGGCCCCCTACTGGAGACCAGGAGCATGAGCGGACTGGGGCTCCGACCTGGAAGTGGGTGGGCCCCACTTTATCCAGACACCTGAACGCATCACCATAAATCAGAGTATTTCCAGTTGAATTGGAGAATTTCATTTGAACATGTGGATAGTCCAAGAAAACAAAAAAGTGCCCACATGTCCAGAGCTGATTGAATCCTGCGTCTTCATATCCGAGACTGCAAGTCAACAGTCTTGACTTCATTTTCTCAACATAAACAACCAAAGAAAGTCACCAAATCAGCCTCAGAGAAAACAAACAAACAAACAAGTGAATAGATAAAACACATGTAAATGAACAACACACGAGACACCTCATGTCAGCACCCTGCTTCTTCCTGTCACCCCCCCCCCCCCCACCCCCCACCCCAGTCTGGAAATGTATAAAAGCCATTGTGCACATCCATCCAGATAGTGCAGCAGATACAGCTGATAGTGAGATTACACTTGTTGTCCTTGTTCACGAGACGATGCAAACATAGTTTACAATAGTTCCCAGTTGATTCATGGTTTTTTAAATAGGTAGGATCATTCTGGGATACTTGGAGGAGCCTTAAAGTGGTTTGAGCTGCATCCAAACACACTTCCTACTGTTATTGGTCCCACTAGACTAGCATATTTCTGTGTGTGTGTGCGTGAGAGTGTGTGTGTGTGCGGGGGGGGGGGGGAGTGTAGATATTGGGTTATGAAACTTTAAACACCTCATCCATTAATCTCCACATGGTGGAAGTTTGGAGGGAATGCAGATGCAGGAAAGGTGGCAGCTCATTATTGAGAGAATAGAAAATAAACAACCTCACAAACGCTGAACAGAAGAACACGATTAAAAACCTCAAATGTGCGTGAACTGCAATAAAAAGGGGAAGTGTGAGGAAATCCACACAGAACCAACTCGCAGCATCTCATGAAAACAAGTCTTGTTACGTTTGAAGCAGAACAAATGTATTTTAAATTCCATTCAGAGTGTTTTACAGCCCATCAACAGTCACTTTCCGAAGAGAATTCTTTCCTTCATGCAGGAGGAAAGTTTATGACCGTTGGCCACATGATCAAATGTCTCTTTTGGACACTGAATAGCAGTGTGGACATCTCTGTAGAAGGCTGCCAGGGAGCAGGCACGCACGATTTTCCCCAGGTTGATTAAGGAAAGACAGAATCTGAGGAAGATGATAAACTTGTGCTGAACTAGAAAAGACAGGCGGATTTAGACGATTTTGATTCTAAGTTGCTTATTCGGGACATAAAATCCTATAGAAAATTATCGTTATTGTGTTATCAATTTTATAAGTCCACAGCTGTGTTTTAGAGTCTCGATCAGCACGGTATCACAATAGAGAATTAATACCAAAAAGTGATTATTAATGAGAGTCACGGACATGAACACACATTTAAAATTAAAAAAAAAGGTAAAGAAGAGCTGTCGTGGTCGCCTCTGTGTGACCAGCACCAGTCCAGACTGGGAAGACAGGTGCGATGGAGCCGCATCAAAGCTGACGCATGTGTTTTCCTGCGCGGTGCAGCTGCGGCAAACTACGAAAAAAGGGATTAAAAAGAAGGCAAAGATGCCGGCGTCTGACCCTTGGGCCCGTGGGGTCGCCTGTCTGTCATCGTCGGGCTTCTGTGTCTCCGACTGGAGCCAATTTGTAGAGAATTTGTAACCCTCCATCCTCCCCTCTCTGCTGCTCCCATTCAGGCTGACGTTTTTCTGCCGGAGGGGTGTTGTCACAACACACTCAGACACACAACAACCCACCCACACCGACCACACCTCCGCACCCTCATCATCACCATCATCATCATCACCTCCAACATTTCTCTATTTTACAGCAAGAATATATAATTAATAGACATTTAACCCTGAAAAATTATGTCTACACCCATCATCTGATGACAGGTGTGTGTGTGTGTGTGTGTGTGTGTGTGTGTGTGTGTGTGTGTGTGTGTGTGTGTGTTACTACTTATGTTGACTCTGTCTACAAAATAGCTTCCTCAATTTTCACCTGATGAAGATACACATTCTGACCTGACCCCACCCACCCCAACACACACACACACACACACACACACACACACACACACACACACACACACACCTCTCGTCTCTTCCCCCTGCCCCGTCCGTCTGCGTCGCTGGTGTTTTGGTGACCTTCCACGTGAGACTCACTGACATTTTACTGATGGAGTCCATCTGATCCACCTTCTGTCTCAGGTGTCCCTCAGCGCTGCTCATAACACATCAGTCACCTTAAAGCTGCCCTGCAGCCCCAAAACACACATTCTCACGACCACCAGCAGTCATACAAACACACAGAGATAAAATCGCACAACACTGACACACACAAACACATAGACACAAGTCTATGTTTGGGACAGAGAAGGATGAGGACAAATGGTGTTAACATAGAATGATACGATGCTCTGAGCTCAACAACATGCACACACACACATACACACACACACACACACGCACATGCGTGCATATGCACAAAATATGAGATGGTAAGGAGAGGGTGAGAGAGAGGAGAGAGAGAGAGAGGCCTGAGGCAGATTCTTTACAACAGTTTCCGTCCTGGGTGGTGAGAAAACTAAACACACACACACACACACACACACACACATACACACACACACACACACACACACACACACACACACACACACGCACACATGCACATGCACACATGCGCAGACACACACAGTTAGAAGTTCTGAGTATCAGAACAGAGTAATGGACTGAACTCATATTAACTGTAGTGGGAAGTGGAAATTAAACTGGGACCATTTTTGTGCACCTGTGTGGTTCTAGAGGTGGTAATTCCATCCGAGACCCCCTGTGTGACCCCAAAACATGCTGACCCCCCCTGCCTGAGGCTGCACGCAAGCCAAAACACACACTCTGCCAAGCCACACACAGTCATAGACACCAGCTCACCTCCAAACACCACACACACACACACACACACACACACACACACACGCGCACACACACACACCACACACACACACACACACACACACACACACACACACACACACACACACACACAAAGCAACAATGCATGCTCTGTAATTTATAAAGTTATTTTTTTATTATTTGTGTGCATTAGCTAAAGGTAAGAGATCAAAGGTAAAAGAAATTAAATCTATAGTTGTATATCACGAAGATGATGATGTGTTCTTATGTTGATTGTGGGTGTAATGAATTTATTACAGGTTTACCCTCTATATTACAACAAATGTTAACTTTGGATGTCTTAAACACCAAGGAATCTGGATAAATAGAACATAATTGAAATTTATGATGTACAAAGTTAGATCCTACCATTGTTTAGTTCAATAATCAGCCATTGGGGGCAGAAGAGCAAGACAACGGGGCACCTGCTGTGTTATTGTTGCCCTAATTACGTCTTCTAATGTTCTGCGTGCACATTTTTCTGCAAAACCGCTGCTGGACGTGGGTTTAAAGCGGAGCGACGCTGTCAGCGGGGAGTGTTTGTGGTTGTAGCGGTGACCCTCTGCACCAGCGGCCTCCCTCACAGTCAGATTTTAATCATTTCTTGTTGATTCAAGCCATTGTGTTTTTAATCCCTGACACTTGGGTAGAAGCCTCGGGTAAGCTGCGGCGTGGCGCGCGCGCGCCCGCGAGCTCTTTTCCTTGGCAGCATGTCAGGGATGGAGATATGGAGCGTAAGATCGATCCGGCCTCTTCAGCTGCGTCCGACACAAGCGGCTCAGAATACATTTTCACTCAGATATAGTTGGAACCGTTTATTTTGTTTGTTATTTTATCAGTCCGTTTAAAATTTGGCCCGGCTCAGCCGGCCCGCCAGTTCCAGGCCTGCTGGCATCCTGTTAACAAACCACAGAACATAATTCTCTCCCAAGAAACATACTGGCTGACCTTAGAGGATTTCACAGAGAAGCTGCAGCTTCTATTGACAGACCAACTCCTGTATAGGAGGTGAAGTCTGCAGGAAGCCTGAGAGGAAGGAACCGCCGTTATTTATGATGCTTCAGAACAAGGTGATGTTTATCTTATAGTGACGGAACTCAGAGTTTAAGAGTTTATTCCACCTCTCCTCTCATGGATGCCATCATCTTTTCTATCATGTAAGAAAGTCAAAGAAAATTCTGAATGAATGTGAAACCTACAGCACATCTACCATATCCTGCACACATTACCAGACAATGATTTATTCTCCTGTATTCTCCTTTATTTTTAATTTCCAAAGCACATTTAGCCTGTAAATGATTGTATAAAGTGTATTTTTACTTGTTAAAGCTGTCTGTGGAAAATGGTGGCCATTTTGCATCATTCTTTTAATTATAATAAACTCAAACAAACAAAAACCACACAGACATACATATTCCTTTATAACGCATTCTTTGCCCCAGAATTGGGGCTATTTCCATCTCTGTGGTGTCCAGCCTCACCTGGTGCTGCCCATTACAGCACATACTTTCCCCTTGAGCATCGCTTGTGTAGTTTATATGAAAAACACAGCTACAAGACAAATCAGACAGATTCATTGCAAATGGAAACAAAAGCCCAGATTCAGCTGCGATTCCATCTGATCTGCTGCTTATCATCAGATAGCATGTGGAGCCACCCAGAGATTCCACACAAACCACATCTGTTAAGCACATGACCCTGCAGCCATGCAACAGCCAGGTCAGCCCAGAGACAGCAGGGCTCGCCGAAGCGCTCCGCTAAAGCAAATAAGTCACGGTGCAGGAGAAACAAAAGACATGGGAGATGAGCTTGATGCAATGCTGTGTATACAGTGTGTAGGGGAAGGCTGGGAAAGGAGAGCAGTGAGGCCGTTATCACCCTTTGAGACGGGATGGCTTTGTCTCGCATGAGCATTGCTTCAGCATGAATGTGTGCAGTGATGATCTCTTCCAGATGATGGTTTACATGATGATATCTTATTGCCTGCCATCACTTGACTTGCAGGACGAGCTGTGCTGTTCTAATCAGAACTGAATACCAACGCGGCATTCTCCATGTCATCGTTCTCGTGTTCTGTTTTTTTTTAATCGTATGTCCTGTAACATCAAACCTCCGCCTCTTTGCCGGGTCCCGGGGGTTCCGTTTCAAGGGAATAAATTGGTTTAGGCCTAAGTCTGCACTTGCAAGTGCCTGTGTATGAATTTAGGAATTAACTAATCATGTGCATGTGCCATGTTATCAGATATGATTCCATATCTGTGTCAGACCAGAAACCAGTCCATGTTGTTGCCAGTTTATTCCCATTAATCACTCTTGTAGCCAGAAGGCACGGCGGGCCAATGGATGGAGCGGTACGTCTGTAACTCTAAACCACAATGCCTCGACGCTTATGAGCATCGTCCATACGCCATCGATCACACATCTGGATCCTATTGTCCCATGCCCTAACATCAGACAGTCATCTGGATTCCATGGTGGAAGAGGGCGGGAATGGTGCGGAAGGAGGGCACTCCGATTACTGGTAGGGTGATTAATCATAACCATATTGAAAATAAGATGAGGCAACGACAGAGTTGGACCACAGGGCAGAACGAGAATGGCCTCATATCGGTCCGCAGAGTTGATGTGCTGTTGAATCGGACGCTGAAGCCAAAAGGTGAACATAAAGCCGCTCGAAGGTTGAATGCTAAGATGTAACTGAGAAGTGAAGGTGGATCAGGGTGTAGCTCTGTTTTCTGTTAGCATAAACAAGAAAGATCTGGGAGAGCCTGACGTCTGACTGCAGGGCTGCTGCAGAAAGTTTGAAAAAGTTTGTCATCTTACTTTTTCTGTCCGTCGAATGTTTAACATATTTACAGCACCTGCAACAAAATGAAAATTAGACGCCCATTTTTAATCCCCTCCCGCTCATTAATTCACAGGTGGTAAATGAGTATCAACATGATCAAACTATCAATAAGATTTCAATCACATTCAAAATGATCAGAAATTCTTATTGTTTATGTCTTGATTCATGTGTGAACTGCAAATACATCAATATGTGCAGAAAGTAAGAAAGTATCTTTTATTTATTTATTCATTTAAATGCATGCTGTTCAAACTCTATGGAAATAAAAACAGGTAGGAACAGAAATATTCCTTGTGTAGTGCATCATGGAAACATATTTCACCATTTATATGCCAAAAACCATCTGCTTGAGAAAGAAGAATGTAATAAACTGATGCAAGGTGTGTGCAGAAGAATGAGAACAACTTGCTTTTATCTGAATTCACCCACCATCGTGTTGGGAAACACTTCACGATGCCCTTTTTCCCATTTACGACGCACTAAAATGCAGCTCCGTCCGCTGTTCCGCACACACGGCTGCGACCAAAAAGAATCACCCTCACCGAATGTCTCACCGCTTTAATCTCTAAATTCCTCTCAAATTCATTCCATGACAATCCTCTCATAATGTGGCAGAGGGGAGAGTGAGGCGGAATGTTTAAAGCAGAGAATCAATAAAAGTCTCGTGTGATTTAAGTGAGACTCTCCAGATGCTGGACACTGGACAAAACTCCATCTACTTCTCCTGTGCCTTCAGCCTCCACCTCGCCTGCCCGTGATCAAAGAATGCAGGAATGGGTGTTCCAGCGTTGTCTCATCCTCTGTTATCCACTGACCTTCACAACATTTGTGCACACGCAGCACCAGGATGTTGCCTACGCACGTGAAGCTGAGCAGCACCAGTCCAGAGTGCCGCTCCACCATTCACCCACTTTCTCATCAAGAGATGCAGCACAGCTTTAAACGCTCTACTAGAACATCAAATGACCATGAACCCACCCTCGCCATGAACTGCCAAACCAGTGTCTTCCATCAGTTACCAGACAAAACTGTGGGGTAAATTCCCATCAAGGCTCCATGTTCCTGTGCCAGAAAACAAGAACTGATACCACTATGACAACCCTAACCCTCACTTCTAAAATAGAACCCTACTGAACTGCTTTCCTGGTTCCAGCGCTTTGCTTTGCTTCCTTAGATATTTCCGACGACTCCAGTTAACCCAACAATCAGCAAACATCCCAGGTTAATCTCCAGTCTGGACTCCTGACCAAAGCTCTGGGTCTGGTGTCCCGGGCGCCACTTCGGCTGCCTTCTGCTCTTCAGGGATGGTTTCAATGCACAGATCAATTACATCACAGTGGTACAACACCTCCATTCTCTTCCCTTCCACTGGTACTGGGGCAGTTCCACCTTGATGTTGACAGTGATCGGGAGGCTTTGAAAGTGATCTGCATTAATTGATATCGTGGTGTCATAAGATATCTCACTGTTTATACATGGATGTAGCCCCGCGTGAACATTTGCACACCAGATCACAGTGTCACCGCTGATTCCCTTAAGTCTGGAGAGATCCGTCAATTACTAATGTTGATGTTGGACTAGCAGAGGTCAGGGGACTTTTCATGGGGCGGATTAAATCTTATTTGTTGGTCAAATCCACTAGCATTCCAATGTGTTGGCAACTGGAAATAGAGAGCAGAGCAGACATGCAGACGAAGCCTGTCTCCAGCCAGGTTCCTGGGAATATCAGCAGATGAACATCAAACATTTTGCGCCGTCTTTGATCTGCAGATTAAAGTAATTGATGCTGAGTTTTATGGAATGGAAGGAGTTCAGTGTATGGAATATCTTCTCCGGCTGTGTGAGGCCGTGCCCATAAGAATCTGGATGAGACATTCCACACCCCACCCTCCTCTCATTCAACTCCAACTTCAGTCAGACGTCCCCCCGTCCAGCCCTGGCACCTCTCCTTCTGCCCCATTCAGGGCGATAAGCTCCAGACCCAACTGTCCTCATCCAGAGTTCACCCAGCACGCACGCACAAATGCAAAGATGTGTATAAGCAAGCGTATGCACAAATACACACACACGGCGAAAGGTCTGCTGGTCAGGTGTCCCAGACAGCATTCCCCCATGTGATTAGGCTTAGTGAGCCATCTCCTCACTCAAACCTGTCGCCAGTAGCTCTGCGTGGCCTTAACACCCAGCCAGCCGGCAACACAACACCCCCGTCTCCGTGAGACACAGCCAGCGTGCGGAGTAAGTCCGTATCCACAAATCCAGGCAGGGTGTGTGTCAGATTTCTCTTTCACATACATCTGCACTGTGTGAGTGTGTGTGTGTTTATCTGCCTTCTTCAATCCCTAAAGCTGAATGGATTAGTGACAGGACCCCGCGACAGGACCCCAGTAGAGCACGACAGGACTCTTGTCTCTGGAGCAGTGGTTTTAGGATGCGTGTGTGTGTGTGTGAGGGAGAGAGAGAGAGAGAAAGAGAGAGAGAGAGCATATTTGAAGGAATGCATGAGAAAAGTTATTTATTGTCTATTTCCCAGCCGTTATTTCTTAATCATAGTCAGTTGTGCGTGTGTGTCACTGAGCTCAGGCCATTGTGTGTTTTAAAGCCCACGCCTGATTCTGCCTGTTATTGATTAGTTTGTCAGTTTTCTTCCGAGAAGCAACCCCCCCAAGTACAAGTTTACTCAGACACCTTGTGTTGGCGCTTTATCCCTATTAAGATAAATCATCATCTTTTTTTTATAGCGATTTAACTTAAGCAGTTAACTGGAATTCTCTGGAAAACAATGGGAATAACATTCTACCATGACTGTGACTGTGAAGCATTTCTCCCAGTTGAAGCTCAAATGCCCAAAAATTGAGGTAAGCACGGCTCAGCACTGACCCCTGCGCACCGCCACAATCACACACACGTCACACCTCGTTCACTGCCTGCATTTAAATGAGATTTTTGCAACTGTCACGTCGGTAAAAAGGCCAGTAAATAATGTTTCCTCCTCTTCTTTTTTCATGATTACAACATAAACTGGAAACATGTGAATTGTGCATCCATCTTTACTGGTCTGTGAAGCATCCAGCAGCTATCAAACACAACTCCAGTTTCTGATCAACATCAGGATGCTCTTTATTCCTACTCAGGGACAGGGGAGGGGGAGAGGCAGGAATACACCCTGGACGGGCTGCCAGTCGTGCACGTTTTGGGACTGTAGGAGGAAAACAGAAAATCCTTTTCAAACTTGGGTCCAACACAGTGAAATCATGCTAATGTGATCAGGGAGAGCCCTCGCCTGCAGCTATCTTGCTCTTTTGGCTTAGATTTTGCTAAATTTAATACTATGAATATAATTATTCAGATGTGTGATAAACCTGATGCCGTTACAGGGTGTGTGTTGGTTCATGTGCAGCTCAGTATTTGGGGGTCGTGGAGTTCGACCTGTGATCTTTCCTTGGAACTGTGGTGTCATTTCCCAACTGAAAATGGGTTTTGACCCCATACAGAAATGGTCCTTAAGCCCAAATCCCTGTCTGCCAGCTGAGGGTCCAGCACAGACCCCCACAGAGGTGTGCAGAGGAAAACCACAGTAACCACAGCTTGGACTGGGATGCAAGGGCACAGTGGAGGAGGGGCTTGTGATTGGAACTGGATGTTGCATAACTGTCTCATATGTAACTTCAATCATTTAAGCGAATGAAGAAAGGAGCTTTGAATCCTGCCGGAAAACCTGACCGCACCAGAAAAAGATGTGTGATTAAGGTCAGTAAGATAAAAACCAATGTTGCCTGCGACTGGAACCGTTCAGAGAGGTAACTGCCTCCACCGTCTGCATCATCCAAAGCTGCTGATGCACACACAACCATATATAGATCACACCTCTGCCTGTGTGCGCACGCTCTCGCCAGGGCGACCAAAGAAGAGCAAACTTGTGGTTAATCCCTGACGGCGGACTCGTGGTGACAGTGAGAGGTGACGTGGTTCAGCGCCCTCAGAAAACAGAGCAATGAACCAAAAATGAATCGAGCTCTGTGTGTGTGTGTGCGTGTGTGTGTTTGGTTGTGTGTAAGAGAGAGAAACTGGGGTGGGAAACCAGCAGAGAGAGAGAGAGGGAGAGAGTTGGCAGGTCCCAGTTGTTGGCTGTTGTTGTTTTTGTACCACCGCTGTGGTTAATGCCTGGAATAGTTGAACAAACCTTTACAGCTGAAGGCAACTCATTTGATTTCCTGTTTGCTGCAGAAACGGCTGATTGATAAGGTGGAGAACACCGTCCATGTGGGGGGTTGATGCCGTCCCTGTGGGGAACACGGACCTGGGGACATGTCAACACGTCCCAGCAACATGCTTCTCATCATGTCCGCCATGGGGAGCGCGCCGCCGCCCACGTGCGCGTGGGGAAATTGCATCTTTCAGCATGACACACGGGTCTCCAGCACAAACATGGCTTTTCTCACTTTCTTCCTGGTAGAGAGGAAACTGTTCAGTGCTGACTGAGGCTGGAGAGTAAGCACACGCATAGTTGTGGCTTCTGTCACTAGAAACAGAGGAAGTCACAGCCAGTAAATGTGGGCAAAGAGCCTTCAGCCAGTCCTACAGTCAGCACCTACAGTCCACCCACCCTCACCTCAATACTCTCAGTCCCACTTTGAAAGGGCAGTCTCACAGGGCAGGAAGTATAAATCGGTTTGTGTGGAGCTTTGGTCAAATATCCAGGGCAGTTGTCTACATCCCTGCAGCTGCAGCTGACTGATTAGTATCAGCGGCTAACGAACTTGATACAGAGCAAATTGTAAGTTTTTTGCAGTAGAATTTGCTTCTGAAATACCATGATGATTTTCCAAGTGTTTCTGCTCACGTCATCAGGCAGACGTTTGCTTTATTTTAATGTGTTTACTTACTTAACTACCTGTGTGACAGGAACAACTATAACATAAAGGCTCAGGGGATTGTGTTGCTGCTGATATGATGGAGAACAGTAACATATGTTGAAGCCCGTTGGGCTGGCGGCTGATGCCGAGCGTGTCCCGGTGGACACCCAGTAAACTCTGCTGTATGAAGGAGTGGTCAGACAAATATCACCATTATAGTCCTGTTTCTTAACCGTGCAGTGGCGCCCTTTTGTTGGGTGTGTAATTATAACTTGATCAGAATCTGTGCTGTATTGCAGCAGAGTGTTTTGATTATGTTTTATATCTGAGGAGACACATCATTCCATTGTGGTGTGGGAGAATTTTTCTCAAAAGTCTATAAATCCAGCAGTGAAACGTGCCACGCCCTGTCTGCAATCATAATGGAGAAAATCTCCGCAGTATGACTTTTAGAGATTTTAATTGACACTTCATGGTCAAACGCCTCTCCGATGGCATTTCCAGTCGGACAAGAGCGTCCTGTGGTAACTTGTTTTTCCAGTCTTCGTGCCAGTTCGACTGTGTGTGCGTCTGTTAAGTGTGTGGTCAGTGTTGGCTTTTTTTGTGCTAAAAGCTAAAGCTCCTCCAAAGCCACAGACAAAACCACAGCAGGTGGATGGTAACAGGGAGCAGGAGAGAATGAAGGGGTGCTTACAGAAGGCTCAGTGCCCCCCCCCCCCTCATCAACCTCCATGACTCTGAAGAAAAGGCTGATTAATCAGAGCCTAATAGGATGAAGAGCATCGCACTCCTTCAGCGGCGGGACGGGCCTGCAGGATGCTGAGCAACAGATGAGATCATCCACAGAGGACTGGCTGTCAGATCAGTTGCAAATGTGCAAGACTCAAATCAAAACCTCCAAGCATTATCTCAACATTAAAATGTCCCCAGATGGAACCTAGTTCAGGTCTTTAAAAGTGAAGATATTTGCTGATGAGGCAGCATCGTGCCATGGCTGACCACTGTGGTTCTACAGGATGACGCCTAGCTGGCTTTGTAAAAGGACGCCTCTGAGGTCCCCTCAAAGTCTGGCCTGTGTGCCCTAGCGAGGCCCCTGGGAGCACTCCACGGACTCCCCATTGTCTGTATGTGTGTCCAAAGGGGTCTTTGGAGGCCTCCTGGGGGCCGGTGACTCCTCTTTGTCTCTGGTTGCCCTGCTGTCAGAGTGTCTTTGTTATGACAGTTGGGCTGCTTTTATACAGACTAAATCACCACTCTCAGCTGTTCATTTACTGGCCTAACCCCAGACAGCCCTCGTGACACCTCACACACACACTAGCATTCACTCACACACACGTACACACACACCTCCAGGGACCATCATCCTGTTTCATCACTCGTATCTTTAATTTCAGTAATTTCACATCCAGACTCAAGATTTCTGCTCACTGAAAGGAGGATTAAATAAAATCTGAAAGCTGGGGAGGGAGAGTGACAAAGGGGACGGAGGGAGATGAAAAAGGGCATTTGACCTATGACCTTTGTGTTATGGCTGGGGCACTCAGGGGTCAGGGGATGCAACAGCGCAGGGTAATGAGTAACTAAGGAGAGCACGACACAGGAGCAGCACAGCAAACTTCAGTCTCATTGAAATAAATAAAACAAATGAAACCTTAAAGTCAGACCTCAGCTCAGAGTCCCGACTGTCACTGCAGCAACAAGACAAATGGATCCAGTTTTCACCCACAGTTATTAGCACATTGTTTGAGGGTGTTTGAAGGAAAAGGTTTTGTTCAGGACATGAAATACTGCAGAAGGAGAGAACAATGTCATTGCTGATCTCTGCTGTATTGAACAGTGTGGATTCACAGACAGGAAGTACCTGCCCTCCTTTTAACAACATCACAATTTATACTGGGTTATTAACTGCACATTTACAGCTTTTTAACCTTTGGCTGTCCCTCTTGTCCCACGTGTCCCTCTTCCTCTTCATCAAACATCTCCTCTCGGGCAGCATGATGGACGACATCCATCCGGACACAAAGGTGCAGGAAGAAACTTGTCAGAACTGTCATAACTCTTCCTGGGGGGCATAATGCCTGTGTGCACACCACTGCTAGTGTTACTGGAGAGTAAATGTTAGAGGCCCGAGTGGCATTAGTGTTACCGCGGTGATGGCACAGCAGTGCAAAGGCAGGGGCAATATAAAACCTGCTTTCCCACAATCCCTTTGTGTGTGTGTGTGTGTGTGTGTGTGTGTGTCTGCCAGCGCTGGTGGTTTCCCTGGAAATGGAGAGAAAGTTGGGGGAACTTGCCTTAGTAAGCTTTTTTCGTATTAAATGTATTGAAAATATTTGGAGGGGACCAAAATAGGCGGAGAACTGATCAGGTTAGTGGGAAATGTAGCAGAAGGAGAAATGTACCTGTTACTGTTGTCTAGGCTCTAACTGGAGTTAATTCCACCCCATTTCGCAATGATCAAGGCGCTCCATGCTCTCTTCCACCCTCTGTTGGCCAATCAGGAGCAGAGCTGAGTCAGGTGGCCCGTGAAGCTGACCAACATGGGGATGACGTGCGCTCCGCGTCACGGCTGCAGCACCTTTCGTCAGGAAGGCAGAAGCGGATCAGTGCAAGAAGTCTGGATGGGCCTGGAATGTGGGCCAGTAAAGCAGAAGCTTTGGTCTGTAGACAGAAAAGAGTCAAACCCTTTTTTTGTTAGAGGTTTGGTGTTAACTGACACATTTAAACGCAACTTTTCAACCATCGGGATCCGTTTTGTCTGTTGTGGCTGCATCTCCCAGCTCACACCATTACATGTACATATTATCTTACTCAAAGCTATGGTGTGTGTGTGTGTGTGTGTGTGTGTGTGTGTGTGTGGTGTGTGTGTGTGTGTGTGTGTGTGTGTGTGTGTGTGTGTGTGTGGCTAGCAGCCAGAAGCCACAGTGCACACAGCTTATGGCGCGGCTGCAGCGTCTCGTCCCAGCAGGGTGTATTCTTAGCTCACTGAAAACCCAATAAGTGTAATGAGATTAGACTATACACACACACACACACACACACACACACACACACACACACACACACACACACACACACACACACACACACACACTCCAAACCTCAACCACCACCTTCACATGAACACACACAGAAGCCACTGAGTTTGTTGCTCGGTCCAGCTCTGCAGGCTTTGGCTCTGACGTCACAAACATCTTCTCGACCTCTTCATGCTTCCCTGACTTCCACTGTTGGGAAGAGTCCTCTCACACCGTAGCTCTGTCCCATGCTGACACACTCCCTTCACCAAAACCTAACACACATGCTAAAACACTACAGTTTCACATTGGTTATTTGAGTTGGAACAAAGTTTGACGTTCCACCACCAGATAATTTAGGAGTTAGAAGATCTGGTTTTTCATTCTAAATTAAAATCATTTTGTTATGATACTGTTATTTGTGCAGTGTTTATTCAGATATGTGCAGGATCATGTGATGTGCAGCTTGCTTATGCATCGGTGTTCTCTTTATCATTCATTAGCTGCTGTTTATTCCTGATTAGTGTGACAGGAGATGTTCTCAGCAGGTCACTGGTCCATCATAGACCATCCTCCAGGTAAAATACTGACCTGTGCTGTTGAATTCTTAAGCCTTAACACCTGACCTCTGAAACCAAGCATCTTTCTTCATTCACGTGCACGAAATAGACTGAGTTGTGTCTGGGATCTGACCCTGACGCACACTTGTATCCATTTTCCCCTTTAAGCCAGTCTGACATATTCGGTACATTTGAAAACTGAAGAAACTCCTCCGCTGGACGTCATGAATACTGTCAATGTAAACTACCGTCGCCATCACGTGACCGTGTAGCTCGGTGTGGCAGCACCAGCCCCGACGGTGTAACCTCGTTATCCTCCTCTGCGACGTCTTCATCCATCAGTCGTGCGTTTGTCGTGTTATTGGGATTTACTGGTTTCGGATTCAGACATTTTGCAGCCAAGCTTTAAATAGCCTTTTGACCACAGAATATTTGGTTGAGTGTGTGACAGGCGAAGGGAGGTGCTGCCAAGACGTGTGTGTGGTTTGAGGAGAGAGACGGAGTGAGTGTGTGTTGTGGAGGAGTGGAGCGCATTAGTGAATGGCTTTGCTATTGCATCCTCCCAGGGGACCTCTGAAATACTCACATTGTCCCCGCGACACACACACACACACACACACACACACACACACACACACACACACACACACACACACACACACACACACACACACTACCTTCGCTACGCACTGGACACGCCTCCCGCATCCCCCCAAAAAACTCCCATTTCACTGCCATACCTCTGCGTCGTCGCACCGCCCCTCAGTTTAAGTCGGCACACACTCTCTCCTCTGCCAGACTCACCGAGAGGCGGTGGTGTGTGAGGACGCTGTGTGCGTGTTTGCGCTCAGGCTGTGCATGTGTCGGAAGATTCGGGGAGAACCAGGGCTCGCTGACAGGACAGCTGCACCGGGCGGTGTGACAGACCTCCAGAGAGGTGGAAGACCTGCCGCAGAGCCCGCTCACTTCCACTGCACTTCCATTTGATATCGGACCCTCTTCGTGCGCTCTGCGTCAGCGCGCCACCGAAAAACTTAAAGAAGTTGATTTAGAGGAGAGAAGTCGGCGTCAGCCCGGACGGACACAGAGTTTTAGCTTCAGCATCCCTGTTCTCCCCCCTCTCCCCGTCCCTTCTGTGCGGGGTCTGCATTGGGAGGGACGGGAGAAGCGGGCGCGGAGCTGCGCGCCTCCCCGGTGGATGACCCACTGGATGCGGGGCGATGGATTAACTTCTTCGGACCCGGCCGCTGTGTGTTTATCCCCGCTGAAGAACCCCGGTGCAACTCGGGATTATATTCAACTCTTACTCAACCCCAAATCGCCCCTCTCGAGATGACCGAGGAATATGTTTTGCGCTGCGTCCTGATGCTCTGCTGCGCGCTCCTCTCGGCCAACGCGAGCAACTGGCTGTAAGTTTTCTAAAAGCTGATTCTCCAAAGTGGACCTCACCCCCCCACACCCCCCTCTCCCCCTCCACCTCCAGTGTTATCATTTACCTGGCCTCTTGTTCATGTTCCTCCTCATCCTCTCATCGTCTGTCTTGTTTCCCTCCTGTGGAGTGACTGCGCTGGTTAATTGTTAACATCTCACATGCACGCACGCACGCACACACACGCAAAGACGGGCTTAATAACTTACCAACACCACTGCATCCCCCACAAAGTCTCTGTGGGAAAAAAAGGAAAAGTTACCCCAAAGTAGGCATTGTGGGTCGGTTTCTTTTTATTGAAATTGTGGAGCTTTAAACTCGATAAAAACACGGATCACTTCAGTCTGCTTAGCTCCTTCTAGAAGGATAATAAATAATTACATTTGAATCCAAACTTGAAGATTGCTGAAAAGATTCAGTGAAGAGTTTGTGGGAGGAAAAATAAACCAGATTTCAACTCTGACATTGTTCAAATTAAAGACAAACGTTTTCTGGCAAATTTCTTCAATGGTGAAGTTTCACTTTGACGCTGAATCTGGAAAGATTCTGCAGTCATCAGATAATCCTGCAGGGAGACGCCAGCGCAGAAATACCAGGAGAACCATTAAGACAAAAAAGGTCAGCGTCAGTGCAACTGTAGCGACCTGCGGCGCGCCATCGCTCTCCTCAGGGCCGGTCGGTTGGGTCGCATGTGTGTGCCTGCACTCCTGACAGCCTGTGGGAGGTGTTTAGGTGGGTTTTTGCATTCCTCGGCAGGCTCCATTCCATTTTCTGCTACCATTCCCTCCTCTCCACTTCAGCACATTAACCAACATCATTTAGGGACGTCTGCTCTGGTCCAGAGAGCCGAAGCTCCGGAGGTGGTCCGGTGGATCTTTTCCACTCTTCTCTTATCTTTCCTGTTAGATTTGGATGTCAGAGAGTTGCTGCTCGTTGAGCATTCCCACTCATTAATTCCCGTGTCGGTAACAGGATCACTGTAATGGTGTTTTTTCCTAATAAGAGCGTCCCTGGGATTTGCCAGGCGCTCTTGCCAAACAGCTGCCTTGAACTCTGTCACTGAGGCCAGAGTAATTGTGCTGTTTAGGGCTGAAGGTGTGGTGACAGCAGCGGGGAGCAGACATGTACAGGCAAGCTGCCGAGCTGCCGGGATTACACTGCTCAGGAAAATCTGTGTGGGCTGTGTGGACTGTATGTGAACGCTGGAGACCTCCCCAGCGCGCCCCCGCCCCCCACCCCCACCAGCCCCGAGCTTCTGTTTCAGTGCCACACAGCAGCAGGTACACTCAGGGTCAAAGGATGAAAAGCAATTAGGGTTTATTGCAGCAACGAGAGGCCGTAAATCAGCTGTGCGGCTGCATGCGGACAGGAATGTTCCCTGCGTTGGTCGTCATGAGAACAGTTTCGGCACTTTTCTCTCCTCCCAAACACTCACACCATTAAATGTGGCAGATGAAACCGGGATCATTGGCTTTTTAACTAAAGAAACATTTTTGTCTCTTCTAATATTCACACAAATCATCATCTGTCCAATTTGCCACTTTTTCACTTGAGCTGTTGAGATGACTTAGAACAAAGGATTGGAAACATTGGAAAAAAGCAATTAATCACATTCAATTATAGCATAAATAAATTGCTCATTTCAAACGAATGACAGCCTACGACAGCAAATGGATGGTTTATTAAAAAGTGGCTTTGATGTTGATGAACAAAGCTGGTGAGCCTTGGCAGCCTCCTCTGCTCAGGTCAGGACGCTCCTGCTCACGTTGCTCAGGGGCCTAACGAGAGCGTGTTAAGGCCCTAGGTCCAGGTCCAGGTCCAGGTCCAGGTCCAGGTCCAAGTCCAGGCCCAGCTTGGGATTCTTAGACCTTTTGAATAAACTTGGCAGAGTTTTTTCATTGACTTGTAAGTGAGATATTTCTATCAATTTATATTTATATTTCTATAAATATTGACACGGGTGACCTGGTGCAAGAAGTTGTTTTACTGCAGCTCCTAATGCACAAAATAAGAGAATTTAGAATAAACAATAATTAATTTAATAACGTGTTTTTATTCTATAAAAATCAACATCTTTCCTGCTTGTCTGGCCTCACATTTCTGTTGGTGGAGCACACACACACACACAACACACACACACACACCACACACACACCACACACACACACACACACACACACACACACACACAGATATAATGCGTGTTTCATTAATAATAAACTAAAGAACTACATTGTATTATTCAGAACAGCTGGAATATTTCTCCCACTCCACCGGACACATTGTTTCACCCTCAGTTTACCTGTTAGCTTTAGCACGTGTGGCAGGATCATTATGGCTAACGAGTCAGTTGCTGACTCAGTTTTACTCCGATGTTGCTGAATAGATCTTTAAGATTTAGTTCTTTTGTTATGCTCATCTGTCCACATTTGGATTGCTTTGGCTGCTTCTGTGACCCGTGTGTGTTCATGAGTGTGTGTGTGTGAGAGAGAGAGAGAGTGTGTGCAGGAGGCTGCCACTTCACAGTACTTGAACTCACACCCAGATATACTTTGTGCTAACATGATTGGTGTGAGACTCGAGCCTCATCAACGGTGCTGCACATATCGCCAGCCTGACGCTTGTAACAGCTAGTAGCTTATTAGCATGTAGCCATCAGAGCAGACATGATTCATTCATGATTAAAAACATCTCTGCTCCTGAAATAACTTTCTAGGTGACAAAAAAGGGTGAGGAGATGTTGCTATTGATGGGTGAGGTTCACTCCACGCCAGGGCTGCAGTTTTTGACTGGCAGGACTTGTGTGGAGGATCTAGCAGCAGTCAGAAATGGTGACTCAAAGAGGATACGAGTGCAGTTGGCGGAGCCGAACGTGCACTGTTCCAGACCTGTTTCCAGGTCTCAGCGAACCTAAGATTGATCGTAATTACACAGGAGAACAATAAAAGGTTTCAATCTTTTTATTTATTGACATCATGTCACTTATTTCATTGTGGAACTCTCAGAGAATTTTCTCTGTGACTTTCATTGTCTGTTAGTGTGTGTGTATGTGTGTGTGTGTGCGCGCGTACATGCCCGTATATGTATGCTGAAGAGGGCAGCTGATGGGTAACAAGAGAAACCAAGACCTTGGCGTTGCGGTACACGCTGGCGCCTCACACACATATAAACGTGGTAAAGCTGCGGCATGTTATTTCCAGTCCTTTTGTCGCCAGAGTGTGAACAATTATCATGACAAACTTGGAGCCATTGAGGATCACTGGAGATGTCCAGATTACCACCAGGGGAGTTTGTGCTGGTGAGGAAACACCTGGGATGTTGAAAGATGACAGTTCTGGCAGCGAGGGGCTCGGCTGTTTTAGGTGACACACGCTATATAACCTCCTGTGGCCGTGGCGACAAGCTTTGGCATTAACTCCAATGGCCATGAACAGCTGGTCACACAGTATTCCTGCATTTTAAACTTAGAGGGAACAGTTTTGCTGGCTAACATCACAGTTAAGCTAAGGGCAGCTTACCGGGTCTGTTCAAGATGATGTTAAATGTAGCTGATGTACAGCAGTTAGCTGTAAGTGTGTAAGTGTTAGCAGCTACAGCAGAAGCTGCATCTACGTGCACGTGCACGCGTCACTGTTGTTTCCAGGGAAATTCAGATATCTGACTCCTGCATCTGAAGCTCATCAACAAGAAAAATAAGGTTTAAATGCCCTGATGATGAGCTGGAATGAGGTGAAGCCAATATTTGAACATACACACACTCACACACAAACACACAAACACACAAACACACACTTGACACTAGTGTGTAGAGTTGTGAGGGAACGTTGTGTTATTTTTAAAGGAAAATAGGCTCAAGTGGAGCCAGCAGCATATAAATACACTGAGACACGCGTGGGCAGGACTCTAAAATAGAATCACTCTCTCCCAACATCAGCAGACACTGTGTCAAAACGTTTCTTCCAGTTGTTGTAATTGAGGTTCAAACTTTGGGGGGTGAGGTGCAGAGATTATGCTGACATCAAAGCTACATCACCAGGTCCAGTAAAAGTGACTGAACAGAAGATTCTGGGCTCATGTGGGGGCTGTGGAATGTTGTCAGGTAGCGAACCAGGAGGGAGTTAGTTAAAGGAAAAGAGTTCAGAATGAAACCAAACAGGTATGAGAAGAAGAGTAGAGCAGATCTGGGGGGGAGGGGGGGGGGGGGTCGACATCAGTGCTGATGGTTAAAGCTGAAAAATGTCAGAACCAAACATCAGAACCACTGAAGTCAAACACTTTGGATGGAAACTGTCTCATTCTCATCTCAGGTCATCAAATGATGACATCACACATTCTTCTCGACTTGTCCACGTGCACGTGGTCGGCCATCCCAACGTGCATGTACCCACAGACAAGCCCCACAACGGTCCTTTTAGATGTTGAAATGATCACAGACGAAACATCACAAAACCTTTGGAGTTTGACGTTCTCCTCATCAGAAGGTAACCGGCGGTTACGGCGGTTGCCATGGTGCTTTAGCCTCCTCAGGATCTCCTCAGCCTTCATTGTGAGGAGGCTGGTGTAGGACCATGATCTCTCATCCTGAATCACTCTCATCCTGATGAATTTGCTCGTCTTCTGCTGCCTGCTAAGATGGAGCATTGACCAGTTTAAGGTCTTCTGGCACGGATGCTCGGTGTATCCCGATTCATGGCTCCTCGTATTACCCCCCCCATTGATCACGCTCTTGCTGGAGGAGACATGGCAGCTTTGCAGGAGCATGTGCAGAGGTGAACCACAAACAAACAAACACTTCCAGTTCAAGTGAACAATGAGGAAATTGGGGAGACTGGGACGCAGCCATGGAATTCTGTGGTTTAGTGCAGGCACACAGACTCTTAGAGTACAGTGCCCCCTACAGGTCAGTGCATATGTTACATAGTGTAGGTGTCAGGAAGAGGTCAAGGAGGGTTAGCCGGGGTCATGCGGCAGTGTTGTCTGACAAATAAAGCAGGTTTCTGCTGGTGAAAGAGCCGCATTACTCCAAAATATAAGTTCACCAAAACACACTGGGATAGTTTAGTGGCCAAGGCTTGGTCACATTAGAGAAGAAGATTCTTCTGTGTGCTGCTATATTTACCGCTCACTGTGTACCTCTGCTGTGTGCTCAGCGCTGGAAAGGCAAACACGGGGATATTTTCAAATGAATGCCCATTAGAGAAGATGGATGCACGCAGACAGTGAGTGCACAGAAATCCTGGAGGGTTTGATAACCCGTCATGTTTCTCCTGGTATCTGCCTCTCCTCTCACTTGTTGCTGAGTTTTCTGACTAAATAAGCAGCTAATGTGGGAGGACAGAAGAACTGGTCCTGTTAGAGGTAAAAATGAACCTAAATACTGTGTGAAATGGCTGTAGTAGCGTGTGGAAGTGTGTTTGACTCTGAATATCCTGTAAAGACCCCTCCTGTTGGACCATAAGAACATCTAATGTAGACATTCTCAACTCTTAGCCTTGATTTCCTGTCTGCTAACAACAACCTGCGCCTCCTCTGTTCGGGATTATCTCTCGCTCTCAGCGTCTCCCTCCCATGAGCGTGTTGGCGGTGGTGGATGGGAGGCACGGGGCATTCCACCTGGACTGGGGTGCTTTTGCAGGTCGTGGTGTGTTTGTGTTGCATTACACATCACAGCTTTCACAACACCACTGGCTCCGCTGGGCTTAGACCAGTGGGATTTAAGCACGCAAGCGGCCCAGGCCAGAGAGGCCGAGAGGAAGGAGGATGAGACCTGGGATGACGGTGTGTGTGAGTGCGTGTGTGTGTGTGTGTGTGTGTGCACCTTCCATCTCTGAATGAAGAGATAAAAGCGGGCTGCACGTTTTCTCTGCACACACAGAAACACACATGAACGCAGGAATTATCCAGGTCCGAGTGAATGTTTCCAGGGTGTCTGCTACACCAGCGGGATGCCATCCCGGCTCTGGGAGCGCGGTGCCGCCCGTGGTATGATCGGGTTTCTGTCGTCTTTGTTTTCTCCACACGTTGCTTTTATCGCTCTCTGACGGCCTCCCAGCTGGATGGCCCAAAAGTAGCACGTCGCCCGAGGCTGTGCTGCACAACAAAGGGGGATCAAATGCCGCACATGGCTTTGATGAAGGCCTTGTAACTCCGACGGAACGAATCAGAGCGGGGCAGGCCTGGATTTGAGCCACGGTGGGAGAGCGAGCACAACGTCGACTTGTGCTTCGGCCACCGTCCTGCTGTATTAATTATGATCTTCAAACTCAGCAGCTTGACCGAAAGCACAGGATGTTTTTACAGACCCCGAACGCTCCAGTGACAGTGACTGTAGCTCCGCTTTGATCAGGAACACGAGCAACACGAGATTGGCGAAGGCTTGTGCTCACGCTTGTGCTCACGCTGGTGCTGCTGTGCACGCTGGGTCGCCGTTACGAGACAGTGAAGTCACCTCAGAGTGTGGATGTGAGCGGATGTGGCTGCTGAGATGTGCTGGAGTGCTGGAGAGTGGGGTTATCAAGGCGATGAGTGCTGAATACTGACGCTGTCTGTGCACGAGGAGCAAAGGAAGACCATCAAAGACATTCAGGGAAAGATTATCTGAACTGCTGAGAGGACGGATGAAATCATTTGACCTCCAATTATATCACCATCAGCGCGTCTTGCTGTTCCTTCATAGCAACGTTTGGGTGAGATTCCATCTGTGTCGTCCATCCCAGGTCCATGGAGGTTCTCCTCCAGCCAGGCCACGGTAATCCAGGAAGCCTATCAAAGAGCTACTGGACAGTTGAAAGAAACTGGAAGACGTTTTGTTTCTCTTCGGTTCTGGAAGACGTATCGGTAGCATATAGTTGAGAGGTGCTTCCAGTTGGGTCAGTAATTGACAGCAGAGGTCTCTGGACCTGGGCCACAGCTTGATTGAGACAGACTAACGTGGCTTTACGGAGGTATGTGTGGTCTTGGGAACTCATAACATGAGACTCACAAAACAATCTAGGAAAACCTAGAAAAGGAGAAGCATGTCTGCTTGTGCAGAATGAAAGCCTAAAAGTTAATTCTGTTGGAATTTGCCTTTATCGTCTCCCTGCTTTGCCCTCGTCCCTTCAAGGCTTTGTGAACATTACAATTTCATGGCATCGTTGTCATTTCCACCAGCTGACTGGACGCTATTTCCCCGACAATCTCCAAATCGATGGATGATAATGAACTCATCATCGACTGGAATGTCAGGAACGTTTGCAAATGCACTGAAATGGACGTTTTTCTGTGTGTCCGACGCACCGGCCTCGTCTCTTAAGCATCGTCCCTGCCTGCCAAATGTTTTTATTTTTTATTTAATGATTTGTAGACTCGGGGATTGTTTGAGGGCTTCTGAGAAATCCTATTTCTGTAAGGTGCAGCTGGGATTAGAGATATGAGCCTCAAGTGATGTGAGGCGTACGTGTGGGTCAGGCCATCCACACTGATGCCATTTTCTCACACATTTTAGAGTGTGTGTGTGCGCACGCGTGGGTGGGTGTGTGTGGTATATCTGACTGACCTGTCTGGCCTGGAGGTGGTGTGTGTGATAAGACACTTTCCCTCCTCTCAGTGTCCTCACAACCAGACATTTATCCCAAACATTCCCACAGCATCATGGGAACTAACCTCCCTCCTACACACACACACACACACACACACACACACACACACACACACCACACCACACACACACACACACACACACACACACACACACACACCACACACACACACACACACACACACACACACACACACCTCTGCATTATCTGAATGACATTCAATTTGGATCATCCCTGTTCTGAGGGGAACATTGAAAGGGTCTGATGTCCTTTAGAACCTTGATGTTCTTCCCCAGCGACACCAACAAGGTTCTGTTGTGTTCTGAACTTCTCGACAGGTACCTGGCCAAGCTGTCATCAGTGGGGAGCATCCGGGACGAGGAGACCTGTGAGCGGTTACGAGGCCTGATCCAGAGACAGGTACCCACCTCTGCTTGGTCAGAAACTTCATCGGGCGCTCAAACTGTTAGCGAAGCATCTCCTCTTCAGATTAATTTAATTGCTGCTGTGGCTTCCAAAAAACAAAAAGATGGAAATAATGTTAAATCCTGTGAAGCTGCATCTTTCTACACATCTTAACCAAAATAGTTGAACCTCTTCTGCTGTAAACGTCATCAGAGTAAATGTCCACATTGAGCTGTTCCTGCACATCAGCCTGAAAATTAGACCCCGACTCAGTGCTGCCCTCTAGTGGACCGAGACCTTTGGCTGCTCTCTGCTTCCTCCCTGAGCGGCAGCTCCGTCTGGATAAAGCTGTCAAACACAAACAGTTGTGCTCGCTCTATTGCCATCTCTGTGGTCAATGTGGCTCCTGTGTCCGTGCTCAGGTTCAGATCTGCAAGCGCAGTGTGGAGGTGATGGATGCAGTGCGGCGTGGAGCCCAGCTGGCGATAGACGAGTGCCAGTTCCAGTTTCGCAACCGGCGTTGGAATTGTTCCACTCTGGAGACCATGCCTGTGTTTGGCAAAGTGGTCACGCAGGGTGAGTCCGCTTTGAACTGTCAGCTGCCAACAAGCATCTGGACAAACAGGAGATACTGATGACTGACGAAACGAAGCAGATCTCAGATGTCTTTGACCGCATCCTAACTCTGATTTTCCTTTTCAACTGTAGCTTAATCCATCGATGCCTGTCCATTCCGACCTCAGTAGACTCTTTAATCACAGTTTATCTGATCCAGAGGCATAGAAACAACTCACTCTGTGTGTGTGTGTGTGTGCGTGTGTGTGTCACAGGTACCCGTGAAGCAGCCTTTGTGTACGCCATCTCAGCAGCCAGTGTGGCGTTCGCGGTCACGAGAGCCTGCAGCAGCGGAGAGCTGGAGAAATGTGGCTGTGACCACAATGTACATGGAGTCAGCCAGGAGGGTAAGTCCACACACACGCACGCGCGCACAGTTGAAAGCACGTGCACGGACAGCCGTTCCTACAGACGACCACTTCCCATCTGGTCTCAGGGTTCCAGTGGTCGGGCTGCAGTGACAACATCGCCTACGGAGTGGCCTTCTCTCAGTCCTTCGTGGACGTGAGGGAGCGGAGTAAAGGCCAGTCGTCCAGCCGCGCGCTCATGAACCTGCACAACAACGAGGCTGGCAGGAAGGTAAAGCAACAATTCCTCGTCCGGGCTTTAAAACGTCTTCTAACAACTTAAATGTTACACATCCATTTGATTCTCTTTGGAAGAGGCTCGGGTCACGGCAGATGCAGGGTTGGTAGGATGGTAGGATTCCAGATGTCCCTTCAGGGACACGTTGCAGCTCCTCCCGCAAGATCCACTCAGTCAACACTGAGACGGCAGATGGGAGATCTGATCCCTTCAGAGCAAAAGGCCTCCGAAGGGAGGCATCCAGGAGGCATTCAGTCAGCCAAAACAACTGATTCTTTTCAATGCAAAGCACAAGCAGCTCCGTCTGGATCCCTCTGAGCCCCCCACCCTGTCTCGCTGAGCTTAGGGACCCTATGAAGGAAATTAATTTAGGCCCTTTGTATCCACAATCTCATTATTTCAGTCGATACACAAAAGTCAGCGTTATGGGCCAGGCTTTGAGAGTAAATCTCCTGGAAAATCACATTCCTGCATTCGAAGTGGTAGAAGTGGAGGGACCAGACAGAGGTTCTTCCAAACAAAATCAACCAACCCTTGAAAGAGGAACAAGCCTTTACAGTATGTTTAACCCGGGGATTTAATCAGACAGGTTTTATACTGGGTTGGGCTCAACTCCCCCCGTCAGAGCACAAAACGATACCCCGGCCCGTGTGACGGCTGCTGTCTCCTTGTTTCTAGTTCTCCCTTTTAACCTTCGGTTCTTCGGCGTGTCTGCAGGCCATCCTGTCCCACATGCGCGTTGAATGCAAATGCCACGGCGTGTCGGGCTCCTGCGAGGTGAAGACCTGCTGGAAGGCCATGCCGCCCTTCCGCAAAGTAGGCAACATCATCAAAGAGAAGTTTGACGGCGCCACCGAGGTGGAGCAGCGCAAGGTGGGCACCACCAAAGTCCTGGTGCCTCGCAACTCCCAGTTCAAGCCTCACACGGATGAAGATCTGGTCTACTTGGACCCGAGTCCGGACTTTTGTGACCACGACCCGCGCACGCCGGGTATGCTGGGCACGGTGGGCCGCCAGTGTAACAGAACCTCAAAAGCCATCGATGGCTGCGAGCTGATGTGCTGCGGCCGTGGCTTCCAGACGCAGGAGGTGGAGGTGGTGGACAGGTGCAGCTGTAAGTTCCACTGGTGCTGTTACGTCAAATGCAAACAGTGCCGCAAAATGGTGGAGATTCACACTTGTCGGTGATGGGGGGGGGAGGACCCAGAGGGACACAACAGGCACGCCGCGCTGCTCCACGGTGAACAGGAGCACAGAGGACTTCTGACACGCCATATTCTCCTGCTTGAATCCACCCCACCCTCCGACGCCTGCTCCCACGGGACGGGGGCCGAGGCTGCAGACGCCCTCCTGCTCATTGAGGCCAGCATAACTGGGCGTCCCTAGATTATGCACGGCGTTGACCTCGAGGAACAGAGCGATGGCTTTCTTGTGCCGTTTTTCACTTCCTGTCGCCCCTTCCTCACCTTCACATTTGCTTCGTCGTTGATGCTTTTTGGGTTTTGTAATGTTTAAGTTATTTGTTCAACATGGTGAGATTATGGGACGACTAAGGAGGAGGACACAGACAAGTGGAGACGATTAAAAACTGGACTTGTGGCTGGACAGATGGGTGGGTGGGGTTAAAGAGTTGGGTGGGGACCGTGGGGGGGGGTTGTTGTCCCCCTGTCCTCACTGCTGCTGCTGCCGCTGCTGCTTCAGGGACTCACTTTGAGTGCTGGATGTCAAAAAGGGGAGACGTCATGTCTGACTGACAGACGGACGGACGGACGGGCTCAGCTCACCACAGACGGACTTCCTGTGTTGGGCGTCCTGGGTTCATGTGCCTGTGTTGCGCTGAGGTTCAGTTTGCCCTTGATTCCATTATTTTGCCCTCTGCGATGCCCTGATGCTGCTTCGTCCTGATGGACAGGCGGACGCCACGGTCAGCTGCTTCCTGCCATTTTGGTAAAATCTCGTAGCACTGACAGGTGATGGCCGACACACACACACACACACACACACACACACACACACACACACACACACACACACACAAATATGTAATTGGTTGGCAAATATTACATTAAAACTACACCCCCAGATGCTAAAAATACATGGTAACAATGTAAAGAGTATAAATGCTGATCTGATCTTGTGCTCTGACCAATAAACACACACACACACACACACACACACACACACACACACACACACACACACACACACACACACACTAAGGGGTCTGCCAGAGGGTTGCTACGCATGCATGACGACTGAAGCACTTTCTCTCCAAGCGCACATAGAGCCCTCGGCCCACCGCAACATCTGACTATACTAAAATCATTTCTTTCTATTAACACACACTCTCATACTCTCACACACACTCACTCTCTCTCACTCACACTCTCTCTCTCTCACACACACACACACACACTCTTTCCCCTTCTCTTCTGAGGAATTTTCTTGTTTTGTACCATCAAACAGCAATGCCTTCCTATAAAATTGTGCTTTGATTATAAAAACATACTGTAGATCTGTAAAGACTTATACACTGAAGACTATAATGCTCATGAATGTATGTTAATACAGAATATATGCTGTGTCAAAAAGACCGCTGTCGTTTCTTTTGTTCGGTACCGTAGGACAGAGTGGATGGAATCATGGAAAAGTGAGAAGGAGCAGCTCCTATTCCAACATTAACCTCTCTCTCTTTCTCACACACACACACACACACACACACACACACACACACACCCGCAGACTTACACATACCTCAATAAAATTGTCTATTTCCCGTGTCTTTCAGCTGCATTATTATGTGACCACAGAGATCATTTCATGTGTGTGCACACGCGTGTGAGCTGCGCTGCACCCTGACACCTATAAACTCAATTTATGCCACATACATCACCACACGCATCATATCAGCCGGAGATAAATGAGCGTTTCCTGCGGCGCCGGTAGAACCGGGTTATCGGGTTTTGGGGAAGAACCAGCGTGGCCACTCGAATTTCAGAGAGCGCCTGGTTTGGTTTTGGCTGAAGAGGGAACGGAGGCAGGAACACCAGGCTAGAACAGGGATTACAGTCAAATGCAGACCACATGGCACCGGCTCTTTTCCCTCACTCTGTCTCTGTCAATATCACGCTGCCTCCCATCACGGTTCTTGCTCCTTCTCCTCCTCCGTGCTGGTTCCAGTGTGGCCCACTCTATGGAAAGTGTAACCCTAACCAGTCTTGATCTGGGACTATGCGGATCTGTGCTCCATTTAGCCAACATGACATTAGCGCGTGTGTTTCTGTCTGTCAGACAGCCATGGGAGTCTGTCAGTCAGGAGCTGCCATTCTTTTTGTGGTTTGCTAAGAGGAGAGGATGACGGCTGCATGTCTCTGAGCGCTACCCAGCTTTCGTCTTTTAGACTTTACAGTGATCAACAGCCGGGAGGACAGACCCCCACAAAGGACTTGTAAATTTCTACTCGTGTGAGTTTTACAGAGATAAGCATTTAAATTAAAAACACATGCAGGCTAAAAACATATGCAGAGGCACTGCATCGTACATTTCCAGTGAATATGGAGGAGTTAGTCAGCACTTTAAAGGTGTTCATCATCTTTAAACCCAGAGCAAACAGACCACCCTGGTCTGATTAGGCTTTAGTTGTAATATCAGGACGTTGGTTATTAATGGATTACGTTGCCCTCTGTTGCAGCGCTGCGAGTGTGAGGGGGTTAAACAGTGCAGGTTGGGTGGAAAATAATGCCCCATGCTCATGGAACCCAGGAAAAGGCCGGCTTTATCCCAGGGCCCAGCCCTCCCAGGCTTCTCTCAAACTCCTAGATCTCCTCAGCATACTTCTCATATTAAAAGAAAACAAGTTACACAAATGAGACAGATGGTTCTTGTTTGTGATGACAGTTGCGATTCTTTCTTCTCCAGCCACCCCCCCCATCCTCGACCCTCTTGGCTTTCCTCTAGTATCTCCCCTGATGGTTCCTGCTGGTATTGTGCTGCTAGCATGAGCATCCCGACAGGGACGCCAGGCTCCCCATCAGAATCTGCTGATGCTCCAGAACCTGATTTACCTCTACCTCAACCTGGATGACCCCTTTGACCCACAACTGTGACACAAAGAAATAGATCCTGACATTATTAAGTTGTCTTATTTAGGACTAATTTCATTTTGATGAACCACAGAACTTTCCAGCTGTGGGATTTATGGGCGCACATTTATTTAGTGTAATTACCGCACTGGTTTTCATCTGAGACGAGGACGTAACAGACAGATGTTAAACCGATTCATCACTGAGGGGTGGGCGCAAATAAGACAAAATAAGACTAAATCACAATGTTGGGGAGGTAAGAATAGTACAATAAACCCTAAACCAACATTATTGTTAATGTTAACTGTATCTAAGGCTGTGAAATTTAACCACTCCTGTTCTACTCATCCTAATTCTCACACACACACACACACACACACACACACACACACACACACACACACACACACAGAGGAAATGGCTGATCCATACATCCAAGCCCCCATTTCAAGGAAAAAAACCCATCAAGATAAGGGATGAGATCAGTAAAAGTGACAACACACACACACACCCACACCCACACACACATCCCTCCACATGCTGGTGAGAATAACTGTGAGCTCACCTCACCACACACAATAACACACACTTATTTTAGCGCATATATCCATGCGTCTGTCATCAGAGAGACTTGAGCTGAACTGCAAAGAACTTTCCCCTAACACCTGGTACTGAACACACACACACACACACACACACACACACACACACACACAACACACACACACACACACACACCACACACACACACACGTTCAGGTGTGTGCATGCGGGTGACGGGCGGTTGCTGGAGCATGTGTTACATGTATCTATTAGCCAAAAGTAACTTGCCGTATCAAAATAGTCCTTGCGGTGACCAGCGGCGGCGTCACTTGATGGTGATCTGCTTGTCAGACATGCGCTCAACACACAACCACCCCCGGCTGCTGCAGGATAAACACACACACACACACACACACACACACACACACACACACACACACACACACACACAACAGTGCAAACACACACATGCAGCCCCCCTTAACAGAATGGGGAAAAGACATCTCAATCAGTCAGATCTACTTACTTTAACGTAACCACAAAATTAACAACACATTGAGGACCACTCATGGCGAGACCCAAAAAGGGGGTCAAGACTGTAAAAATGAGGCCAAAACCAAGATCCACCTTGGAGCGTGGAATGAATCCTGCCCACATTTCCACTGTGGGAACCTTAACCAGCAACCTTACAGTGGCAAGAACAACCATCTAAATTTAGTTCTGGTGTCCCCCCCCCCCACCAGAAACCTCTGTGGTTGAGTGGCAGTTCTCTCCAAAGGTCCAGGAACTTTGGTAGCATGTGCTGAGCAGTTGTGATTGAATGCAGCTGCAGCCTATATTGATTACCTCTGCAGGGCTGATTCATTGCTCTTCGGCTCAGATGGGGAAGGTGAGGACAGACTGAAGGTGGGATACAGGCCTGATGTTCGTCCAACCCAAAACAACAGCTTGGAAAAAGAGATGAAAGCAGGTCAGAAGGTTGTAGAAGCTTAAAATAAGCCAAGACGGTCTGAACATTGCTTTAACATGCACAGAATCTTTCTCCAGTCTCCAGGGAAAACACTCATGAACAGTTTTGAAGAGGTGGGCTCACACGTCATGATCTGGTGCATCTGGGCATCCGGTTCCGGTCCTTACACCCTGACCTGCAGAACATCACGCCACTGCTGGAGAAAAGCCCGAAAGTTCCATTCTTGCACAGAACCAAGGTGGTAATCTCCAAACCAAGGTGGATCTTCCAGCTGTGACGTGAGCTTGCCCCAGTTGGGCCCAGTTAAAAGTAAAGGTGGACCCTTCAGTTCTTTCTCCTCACCGGTCCGACCTGCTGGAGAACATTTGTAGCGGACGGATCCGAGCCAAAGCTCGGCCAACGTCTGGGTCTCGCCTTCATCCAGGGGAGCAGATGTCTGATCACAGCCCAGACGTGATCGACCGCGAACATCCACCTCATCGCATCTCTGCGTGCACCTTCCATTTCAATTTTCAACCCGACCTTCATGAGGTGCAGAACCACCTCGGGGTTCTCAGATTTGGGTCGTCCCCGCCACCGTGTCCACCATCACGCCCAGGACAAAACATCCAGGCTCGTTTGTCAAACATGCCGAAAACCGGCCGAGGCCAGGTGGCGTCTGAGAGCGAAGGCAGGGGTCCGAGGAGAAGCCCAGAGGAATGCCCCTCGTTCTGCCTGCGTGATAATTAATGGCTGTCAGCGTCTCTTTAGGGGAAGAAGGTGCTGACAGACGGCACTCCAGAAACACTGGGGCTGTGTGAACGCCTCTCTGGGGTGGATGAGGGAGCTGAGGGCGCTCGCAGCACGGCTGTGGCAGATGATCCAGGTCACCAAACCTGGGCGATCGCCCTCATCTGCTGCCGTGTGTGGAATTCCTGGACATCTGTGGAAGCTGTGAGAAAGTGATAACTGATCTGTCGACACCAGCAATTACAGCAACTGTGAGATCCTGATGGACGAGACAAATTCGATTTATCAACAACCCCCCCGGACTCATTTTGCCACCCATAAAACCTCCTAGCAACCTAAAAAAATTGAGGAGGCTTTTATTTTATGTACACTGTGTGATTGGTAACACCCCAGGACAGACTGTTATAGGACCACCTGTTAACCACCAATGTTAAGATCTGGTCTAAAAAGCTGCCATTCAAATGCGTGATGTGTTTTGGTTGGGTGACGTCAAACAACCCCTGATGAGAGTATCTGGTCGGACGGCGCCCCCTGCTGGTTCGACACAGGTATTGACTAACTGGACTAGAATAAACCTGGAATATATATTTTTTTAAATCAACCTGGAATATAGAATAATCGGGAAGTTTCAAGGTTCCGTGATGACGGCAGGTGAGAAGGAGCTATGTTCACCACTCACACCTTACAGGACAAAGAGAAGGACAACGTGGTAAAGGCAATTAAGGTATAAGTTTAATATTCTTGAAAAGAATGCATATACAAAGAACAAAGACTTTAGACAAAGCATTTGGTTTTGCACCAAAACAACAGGTTATCATAATTATACTGACTTGAGTCTGGATTTCAACCCAACTCTGAAGCCACCAGTAAAGAAAACAGGGACCTGTAACAAACAGTCTCAATTTAACCAATCAGACCTTTTCTTATAAACTGGAAGATAAGAGTTCAGGTGAATTCCGACCCCCAAAAATGCAAAAGGAGTGAAAAGTAACCTTTTTATATATTTATATATATATAAAATAAAGAAAAACACACAAAAAAAAAAGAAAACAGATTTTGGTAAAAACACCTGGAGCCTACATCAGCATTTTGTGCCAGCTTACTTTATAATTACATCTGTTAAACCTATCCTTTAGAACAGAGACCAAGGAGCAACACTCAGCACTGGGACTGGGACTGGGCTCCGGACTAGCGTATCCAGCCTGGATAAAACACAAATGACTCGTCTGGTTGCCGATGAGCACGGCGAACATTCCGATTCACTCGCGAGTGTGCCGGAGCCCCGCCCCAGAGTGTACGGTGAGAGCGTTTAAATAGTTTCTTTGGTCTCTGGCAACACAAAGAACACACTGCTTGTTCTGCTAACACTGTTTAAGTTCCCTGCATCTAAGAGTCAATTGCTGCGGTTGACTAGCAGACTTGTTGCTACCGGTTGTCTTTAGCACTTCAAGTGTCTAACGCGCTCAAACGAACTGCAGCTCTGCACTGTCCGCTCTGGAGAGGACGGGACGCACCCGCTTTAGCCCCCACCGCCCACAATTACCCAGTCCCGTCAGGCCTACACAGTTTCCTTAGTGGTTAAGAGCGCGTTTATACCGAACAGGAAATAAATGTCAGACGAGGTGTTGGCAAACATCGAAACATCTACTGGAAAATGCTCCAGTACTGTAGGAGAACAGGGGGGGGGGGGGGCGCAGTGCTCTCGGCTGGGGTGCCATTTCTTGCCAATTGTTTTAGCCGAGGAGCTGAGGAATTTCCAACTGCATTAAATATGGTTTCTTGATCTTGGTCCAAGGTTGTAGCCACCCTGCCGGGGAGGGGGGGGGGGGGGGTCACAGCGGCCTGTTGGCCAGGGTAAACAGCTCCATACTAGGATTCAACGATGAATCTCACTGTTGCAGACACACTTTTAGGAACTTGGTAGGCTGTTTTTCTTCTAGTCTTCCCTGTGGAGGACGACGCTGTCAAGCAGCTTTAGCAGAGCAAGGGAAAAGGGTGGGGGGTGGGGAATGGGGGGGTGTATGTGTGTGTTTAAGATGTATGCGTGTGTGACGTGTGTGTGTGCTCTGAAAAGTGGAGCAACCTCTCATAGCAGCACACATTTGCGTTTCTTCTTGGGCTCTGGAGGCTCCAGTGCAGCCAATATCGCCTCATCAAACACATTCTTTAGGCCTTTCTGTGGACACAAACACACAAACACACAAGCTCAATGAGGGGGGCCAAGCAAACACACACAGGTCAAATCAAACAGGTGGGGGGAAAAATAACAGGGAGGGGGAAAACGTGTGAGCAACAACTTATAAAACAAGCTCATTTCAGTTCTCATCACTCATGAGAACTGAGTGGCAACGGGTCGAAGTGCAGCTGAGCTGTGACAACTGAAATCAGGACGGGTCAAACAAGAAAGTGGAGGGGAGAGAACCCAGCACCAGCACCAGCACCACACTCACAGCAACCACTTCCTGTCAGCTACTTGCAATCGGTGGATAATCGGTCATTTCTTAATGTTTGTGATAACTCAATGAGTCTATTGTCTTCATGTGTGGCCAGAACAGAGCAGCCTGCATCATGGGTCTGGTCATGTGTGGTGACCAGGGGTGTTCTCACACTGGGGGGGGGGCAACACACACGCTGGCACGGCTGAATCCACAACAACTGCAACTGGGAAAAGAAGGGACCCGGACAGAAAAGCCAGTTTGTGTCCTTTATTAATGGATTTGACAGGTCATTCATGATCCGAACTTAAAGACAGAACATTATGGCACATTTGCGTTATACATCAGGAATGTCTGGTCTGACTGGTTAGAAAGTATTTACTGGAAACCTCGGCTGTTGGGAAATGCCAAACCAATATTAATAACCAACAGCAAAGACTTTATATTTCAGTTTGAGATTAAAAAACAACAAAACATGCCCTGGATATGGCGCAAGTCTTAAAAGCTCTGTATATAATCAAGTACTTTTGTCAAACATTAATTGTTGTAGAAAAAATATCTTGCAATTGAAAATGAAAGAAGCGATCAGGATAAAACCTCGACCTTCGGCATATTTAAGCCCATCTGACGTACGTGACCAACAAACAAACGACCTGTAGACGCCCTTCACAACACACCTGCTGTTCACCTGTGAACGCGCCGCTGCAACACAAGAGGAGGAACACAGACGGCGCCACGCACAGGTGATCAAATGTACGCAGTTAGGTGGAGCAGCTGATGTGCAGAAAGGCCACAAGTCAGTAAAGCAGGCCATAAAGGTCTTTTTAATAAGGGGGGACTTTCAGGGGGGGTATCGAGATGAATGAAACAGAGTGAATCTTAGTAGCAGCACATGTAAAAGAATGTAAAGAGAAGGAAGAGAAAGTGGAGTCATCCCAAAAAAATTAGACAACAATCAGAATGAAGGTAAGAAACGCAGCAGAGTTTAGAATATACAGCATTTAGTGTTTCTTTGCGTCTCAGGTGGCTCGAGAGCAGCTAGGATAGCTTCATCAAAAACATTCTTCAGCCCTCGCTACAGTGAGGAAGAGAAGGAAGAGAACAACAACACGGTTAGCAAAGCTGGCGGAGGGAGGGAGGGAGGAGCAGAGAATCAGGGTGGAATCATGAAAGGAGAGCGGGCGGCTAACATATGGAGGACTGGGGGTTCTGACGGGAAAAGGAAATGACATTAGCAGCTATGCAACAGTTGTTCTGAGGAGGGGAGGAAGGAAGGAGCAGAGCAGCACGGCGGAGGCTGCACGTCAGCGTTTCAACACTATTGTTTTGTAATTGGCTGAGGCCGACGCGTTCAAATTTCCTCCTTTGTCTCAGCTGTGTGGACATCCATACAGTATAGATACACTATAGATATACTATAGATCTTTAAAGGCACGTACCTGTGTGAGCGCTGAGCACTCCACATATTTCACAGCCTTGAGGTCTCTCGCCAGCTTCTCAGCCGTCTCCGGAGTGATGGGCTTCTGCTTGTTCTTGGCCAGCTTCTCGATGGTGGACGGGTCATCCCGCAAGTCAATCTGGGTCCCAACCAGCAGGAAGGGCGTCTTTGGACAGTGGTGGGTGATCTCTGGGACCCACTGATCCGGGAGAGATGACAAACAGGTGGTCAACACCGATGTGAAGGTTTAGGACACCGTGAGACACCGTTTAGGACAAAACTCACCTTTTCTTTGACATTTTCAAAGGAAGAGGGGGAGACGACAGAGAAACAGACCAGGAACACGTCCGTCTGTGGATAACTCAGCGGCCGTAACCTGTCGTAGTCTTCCTGACCTGAGGAACACACAAATGGAGGTAGCAAAGTGAGAACGCGCAGTAACGGGGGGGCGGCGCGTGCTGGAGGAGCGGCGTACCTGCTGTATCGAACAGGCCCAGAGTGTAGGGCTCCCCTCCGATCATCACAGTTACGGCATAGTTGTCAAACACCTGGAAGAGACACAAGCTCAGTGACCTCGGCGGTGGCGGCGCCGTGCTCCCCAACGTGTCCTCAGACTCACCGTAGGAACATATTCAGAGGGAAACTTGTTTGTGGTGTAAGAGATGAGCAGGCAGGTTTTACCCACAGCACCGTCACCCACGACAACACACTTGATGGTCTGCATGGCTGCGTTTCACTCTCTTCCCTGCTCATCCAAGATCTGCAGCACAAAGTCAGACAAAAAGGCCCAAAGTCAAAGGAAGTGGAACCTCCAACGCTCGCTCGTGGAGACATTACATACACCTGACAGCCACCCTCAAAGGAAGAGACCATGTGGAAGCAGTTTGAAGGCCCAAGTCAAGAGTATCTGCCAGCTGAATCGCCCCCAAGCTCAAAACATTAGAACAAACCCACAAACATTCAGGTGTTTTCAGAAATGAGGGGGGAAAAAACCCAATTGTTGATAATTAGAGAACGCAATCTGAAGTCGAGGCGCCAAAGGTTCCACCCAGACCTGGTCGAGTTCGTCGCCTCAACGGCACCGGAGACGAATCTATTGTGAAGAATGAACCAAAGACCCTAGAAGTGCTCCAGCAGGCAGGTTTCACCCACCGCACAATAGAAAAATAAGGTCAAATGCTGGAATACCAGCACAAACATCACAGATTTACATTTTTAAACTCGCTTTGTTAGCTGCTGGCAGGTTTCTTCTGCCACCAGAGATTCTTCCTGGGTGAAACTAAATAACTGCGGTGTTGGTGGGTACGTGAAGACGTGGACGATCTCACATCAACTTTCCTTTGTGATGAGATCCAGTCGTGTCCCGACTGCACGATATAAAGTGTTCCACCATCGTTCTGAGCTGGTCTAAAGGAAATCGAAGGTGAACTTCTGCCTGACCTCAGCAAAAGTGTGTTATCTGATCTGAGGGTGAAACCTTTCACTCCATTTACAATAAATAAACACACAGGAGGGAGGAGGTGTGAATCACAGGCAGGTAAAACCACCTGGAACAGAGCAGCGCCCACCATGATGATGCAGTACTGTAATGTCAGATAAATCCACCTTTCCATGACTCAAAAGGATCTCCTTAGTTTCCTCCCTCTTCACTGCAGGCAGACGAGCTGTTAGACCACCATGTGACTGGCTGCCGGCCCAACACGTTACCAGTCTGGTTCCAGCCTCCCTGCATTTGATTCATTAGGATTTTTAGGGTGGTTTCTATTGTAAACGGTCTCTGACGATTCAGTGAAGAGTTTAATGGTGGCAAACATCCTCAACAGCACCGAATGCACCAGACTGGACTGGACAGGCGTTCTCTCCCAGCTCTGCGCCTGCACGGCTACACGATGTGGCACAGGCGAGAGAAACGGGGGTTTTATTAAGACTACTGAGCAGCTCTGAGCAACCGTGGGGATTTCCGGTTTTGCTGCGGACACACAGAATGACAGCAGTTACAATAATGTGGCAGGTTTGATCCGTTCATTCGTCTTCTAGGGACTACAAGCACTCGCTCAGGCCAGACCAGCAGCTGCAAACCAAAAACACGTTTCCCACCATTACAAGGCTACAAAAATAAAGAAGAAAGCCATTATTTTAAAAAAGAAAAACCCACCTGGCCATCAGATCTGCCCACAACAAACACACCAGATTAGATCGCGATTTACACTTAAAATGGCAACATATCGAACCTACTTGATGGTTTTTAAAGAGCAAATATAGATTTAAAACGTGATGGGGAACATCTGCCAGGCTAACATCGCTCAACCTAAAAACAATCAGAAAATGGAATTTAGAGCGCCTGGATCACCCCCCAACTTCACCATCTTAGCCGAATTCTAATGATCATAACAGGAACAGTAAAATAGCAGCAGACGGCTGCTGCCAGCTACCATCTGGAGGAATTAAGTTTGGCATTTAAAAGCTTTGGGAGCCGTCCTGACAGCGAGCGTCGAACATTACCGTTAGCTTGGCTGCATTAGCCTCAGCCTGGGTATTTCGGTCACATACACGGCCTCAATCTGGCCCAATTTCCTGTCGACTGTTCGCAATCCCTTTGCGGGTATTCTAAACCCCGCGTACGGGGTTCGGTAGAGCTCGTCCTCCATCAACAACCCCTCGACGGAATTTGATTCTTGAAAGGGATTTTGCCCGACATTTATTAGGTTTCGCCTTCTTAATTCAGCTCGCTTAACAGCTAAAGCTACTGTGGAGGAACAGATTTATGAAATCAAGGCATTATCCTTCCAAGTCTCCTAACACGAAAATGCGCAATGCATCTTGTTTTATATGATGATGCTGATGATCCAGGTCTTATAAATCTTATTTACCATCCGCTGTCTGGGGCTACTCTGGCCAATTGGCTGCTAGTTACGCTTCTGAGCTAACTGGCTAACCTTAGCGGATGCTGTTGCCGAACACTAATACCTCATTTCACCATTACACTGTATGTACGGCTAAAACTACACCGACACATTTGGAGGTAAAATCAACGGTATTCGTAGTCAAATTGGTGGAAAAACCTATATTTTCCTTACCGAATTCCTCTGCCTATGCGCCGGGCGTTGGCGACTCAGTGCTAGGGGCTTCCCAGTCAACGAAACAGGGACACGTCGTGTTGGTACCGAACTACGTAGTTACGTTAATCAGCTCAATCACAGCTGGTTACTGCCCCCAACACACCCCCGCAGCCAAAAACTACCATTTAAACCACCCTCCTTCAACATGCGCCATTCAGCCTTTTTAGAATGTTCGATACTTATCAAACATGGCATTCAGGAGCGTCAGGATGTTATTCTAATCAATTGGTTCTACAGTTTCGGTTGTTAAAACGTCCCACTCTTGGATACATGCGTATGGGTGGTTTGATTTTAATCATCCTGCTTTAATTACCTCCAAATTAAACAGCCATTGCTGTTAATATCTGTGGTTCTCTCTGCTGTTTGAGGTTGACCTACATTTAAAGAAGCAATACTCAAATCTGCCACTAGGGGGGGCGATGCTGTAAAATGACCCAATTACAATCACAAGAAAATAGTTTTATTCTCAAGTCATAGAAAGAAAACTGCAACCACCATGTAATATTAACTGAAAACAAATTTGTATAAAAAAAGAAACATTTCTTTCTAGGAAGGATTAGCTTCTTGGTGTCTCCAGGGCCCTAGTTGGACACACTCTGCAGCAGAGTGATGTTGTCTCCTTTCAACATGACCCTCCCTGAAAGACAATGAAGAGGACAAAGGGGGACAATCCCCAATGGCAAAAATATAAATAATCAATGGTGCAAAATAGGGTTCATCGTGTCAAATAATAGTGACCTGAAATGAGCCACAACAGCTGAAAAAGTTTAGTCACCTATAAATACGTGGTCCCAAACTGTGGCTTCATAGGTGAAAATGAACTTTAAGCTATCACTGATTCATTGTAATAATGTACATTTTGTGAATTGTCAGAAGTAAGTGTTTAATTGTTAAAATGCAGGCTGTTCTTACCCAGGGGCTTTCTGTTCTTAGTCTTCATGTGGATTTCTTCAGAATCATCTAGAACTAGGTTCATGTACTCGTCAAAGCCCTGAGAAAAGCAGAACAGTTTAAATGGGCTCCAGCAGGAACAGGTTAATATCGTGTTCTGGTGGTTATTTTATCTGCTGCTGGTGCGGTTATACAGTCCAACCTTAAGCAGGTAAACATGATTAAAACAAAAGCCGAAATTCTGTTCGTAGTTCAGGACAATGACAGATGGCAAATCCCCACAGAACACGTGACAGCATAAGATCATGCAATATTTTATTTATTTAGAACTGGCTATCCAGCTATAAGTTTTATTCCACCAGTAGAAGCCCTACATTGGTAAAAGGGAGTGATGATGACAAAGAAAAATGAAACTAGAAAAAAGACACATTTGCAAGGAAAAACAGAACACTTGCTTGTGAGTGAAAAGATCTGAAAGATTCTGAAGGTGCACATTGATGCTCACTCAACAGTGTTTTGTCTGCAAAGTCAGAGAAATCTTCTAATCTATCCACACTAATTCTTTTCAGTCCAGACTGTCAAATATCTAAAGGCATAAGGGAAAACCATGTGGTGAAGATCTGCACTGATCACCAATAATTTCAGATGTTATTCAGGTTCTTGGACTCAAGCTCTTCCACTGTTCAAAACAGACTGAATTATACACTTTAAAAGTTGACCTGATATAGCAAAAGCATAGAAACCTACAATGATGCAGCCTTCTATCCGCATGTTGACCTGTTCATACAACCAAACCTGGATCCGAGAGCGCTGGGAATGAGAAAAGAGAAATAAATACCAATTAGAACTAAAGCACACAGAAATCAGAAAATACAGTATCGGACATTTTTTACTTACATTTTGAAGATACCTGAAAATTAGGTTCTGATAAACGCCGTCAAGGAAACTAATGTACAAAAGCAAGAACACGAATGCGGCTAAATAATGGCAACATATAAACCATCAGATTATTATCTCAGTCATACTTCCAAGGTTAGCCGCTTGGTCTTTGGAGGCCAGATTCTCTAAAACTGTAAGCTCAGCTTCCTCTAAAATTTCAAAAATTAAATAGTTAAATATGTCCGGATATTGAAAACAAAGTCCCTTCAGATTCAGCTACTAATCATAATTGGAGGATCGGTCTTAAGCCTGAATCCCTTTTAGATTGACCGCTACTTACAGATATACGCCTTCACTTGAGCATTGGTAGCTTTGGACCATTATAACTATGGGTCCAGTTAATTCTAACAGCGAGAATTCACCGAATCTAGGATTGCTAGAAATAGTGAAAATGAATGAAACCATAACCACGATGAGACGGTTAGCCTAGCTGCTAAATCATTGTAGCAAATAATCCTACCGCATATATATGTTTTTTTTGCAAAGAAAGGATACAATGGGCTGCACCATAACCTTCTGGACCTTTTGTCCCTGTCCTCTGTATGCCATGTCTTCGACAAATCAACCGCGATCGGTAGACCTTTTGGGATAGAAAAATGCACTTTTTGAGAGTGCACATGTACTTCTCAGTACGAGGTTTAAGGCAGATTCCGCCCTTTCCTGTGACGTCACTTCCTAATAATTACGGAAGCCGAGCTGGGACAATTGTCATTACACCGTAGGGAGTTTGAGACGCACCTGCCTTTAGTGATGTACGTGACGTGATTTACCTCTTAAAATTGAAGCACCTCTCAGATCTTCCGTCTTTGAGTTTCGTGCACTGTAGTGTCGATTATTCTATACTCAAAATCATTTTATTTATTTTTTCTGTCTCTTTACTCTGCTACTATAATTCAATTTCCCCACGGGGATGAATAAAGTTCATCTTAATCTTCACATAATTTAAATTTTTCTAATCGACCGTTAAAGCTGCAAGAGAAATATACTTTTCTTTAAAATTTTCAAAGGAAGATGTGGAAACGACAAAGAAATAGACCAGAAACACGTCTGTATGTGGATAACTCGACAGCCATAACCTGTCAGTCATTCTAGACCTGAAGAAAACACCAATCAAGGTAGCAAAATGAAGCAGAGCGCAAAAACGACAGGAAAATGTAAATTCCCCTATATTTCATGTACCGTTCGTTAGTCCAAATGTAGGTTGTTAAAACGTCCCACTTTTGTATACATGCATTCGGATTGAATTCAAATCGTGCTTTCATTTCTTATAAATTAAACAGCCATACTCGAATCTGCCACTAGGAGGCGATGCAGCCAAATGTCATGAAAAAAAAAAGTTTTATTCTCAAAAGTCATAGAAAGAAAACTGCAACCAGCATACAACCTAATTTGTATTAAAAAAGAAACATTTCTTTCTAGGAAGGATTAGCTTCTTGGTGTCTCCAGGGCCCTAGTTGGACACACTCTGCAGCAGAGTGATGTTGTCTCCTTTCAACATGACCCTCCCTGAAAGACAAAGAGGGACAATCCCCAATGGAGGTGATTAGAAGTCCAAACAGCATTAGAACAATTAGTGCCTGTTCAGTTTTTTAGTATTGTGTTCTGTATCTGGTTCTCCTCCAAACACAAATACCAAATGGTGCCATGCTATTGAGAAATTGCCTAAAATTTCAACTCAGGTATGTTCTACACACCTTTCTTATCCTAACTTTGGTGTTGTATATTTTGTGTGTCACAATGGAGTTTACCCTTCAGCACACACACAACAGCGGGTAAAAGGCAGAACAGGGTTCAGTGTCAAATAATAATAAGATTGACCTGATATGACCAGCTGAGAAAAAGCTTTAAAAAAAAAAATTGTTACCTATAAATAAGTGATCTCAAACTGTGGCCTCATGGGTGAAACTAAGCTTTGAGCTATAACTGATTCATTATAATAATGTACATCTTGAGAATTGTCAGAATTAAACATTTAAAAGTGTTTAAATGCAGGCTGTTCTTACCCAGGGGCTTTCTGTTCTTAGTCTTCATGTGAATTTCTTCAGAATCATCTAGAACTAGGTTCATGTACTCGTCAAAGCCCTGAAAAAAAACAACAGTTCAAATGGGCTCCAGCAGGAACAGGTTTAACATACCATTTTAGTTAGACGACTACACACAGAGGGAACGATGGTGATGTTGTTTACAGCTGATTGTAGGAGACTGAAAAAATGTGAGAGACAAGTACAGGAGGGAGAGAAAAAGAAAAGACATCCGTGCCACAGCTTGACAGACCCATCCTTCAGTCACGCTGGCAGCACGGCGCAATGGGAGCAGCATCAGGCAATATTGTTGCCTTTAATGTGTATCAAGTGGTGCAGATCTGAACTGACCACCCAATAATTTCAGATTTTATTCCCAATAATTTCAGATGTTATTCAGGTTCTTGGACTCAAGCTCTTCCACTGTTTAAAACAGCCTGAATTACACACTTCAAAAGTTGACCTGATATAGCAAAAGCATAGAAACCTACAATGATGCAGCCTTCTATCCGCATGTTGACCTGTTCATACAACCAAACCTGGATCCGAGAGCGCTGGGAATGAGAAAAGAGAAATAAATACCCATTAGAACTATAGCACACATAATTCAGAAAATACACTAGTGGACGTTTTTTACTTACATTTTGCAGATACCTAAAAATTAGGTTCTGATAAACGCCGTCAAGGAAACTAATGTACAAAGGAAAGAACATGAATACGGATCTTTTCTTTGTTTCTCTCTACTGAACTGTGTAAATATCTCAAATTGGATCCGTTTACAAAGTAGTTAATTCCACTGACCGCAAGATATGCTAGAAATGTAGAGCCTTCTAAACAATAAATAGACGATTGTAACTTTAGCCGCAATTAATTTTAACAGCAGATATCACATGAAAATGCGATTGTCAAACTGAAGGGAAGTTATTGAAGCCATAACCGCGGTGAGACGGTTAGCCTAGCTAGCTGCTACATCATTGTAGCAAATTCGGTTCAACGGCGTCTTTTGTTCTTTTTGCCGGAAGGAGGATACAATGGGCTGCACCATAACCTTCTGGACCTTTTGTCCCTGTCCTCTGTATGCCATGTCTTCGACAAATCAACCGTGATCGGTAGACCTTTTGAAAAAATTGCACTTTTCAAGAGAGTGCGCTTCAATGTACTTCGTAAATACGAAATTTGAGGCAGATTCCGCCTTCCTATCGAAGACGTCACTTCCTACTATCTACGGAAGCCGGATTGGAGCAATTGGCAAAACACGTTATGTAGTTTGAGAAAGGTTTCCTTTCCTTCTGGTTACTCTGTTCTGAAAACGGCAGGCCCCAAGATTAAAAGAAACATTAGACGTTGTTTTACTTGTGCAAATTGAATTATCTAAAGTTTGATTTTCCTATTATGTCGTGCACTGCCTCATTTCTGGAACATTTTCTGAATGTTGCATTGTAATAGATTGCTTATTTTTGCACATGAACGTTGCTGTGTAGATTTGAACACTAACAGAGATTAAGTTTAGATTCTATAAATAATTAGCGTAAAAATTGATACTTTTTGATAGCGTGGTATGAATATGACTGATGTGAACTTTCCAGGGAGGAGCTTGATGTCAACGCCTATTGTTACCAAATACCATGAATATTGTTTTGCTCAAGTTGAGTGAGATCTTGTTGACGTCAAGTCAAGCTTTTATTTTACCAAGATGGGCTTTTTTTAAAAGGCCTATGAACAGCCCTACTGCATATCACACTTTCTGAGCCATCTGAGATGTCCAAGGTAGCTTTCTTTGTCAACTGGACTGTTTTTCTTCATTTGAGATTTCCTTACAGGTCTGTTAGAGCAGGAGAGGTTGACCATAGCACCCAAACCCAGACAGCGATGAAAGCCTTTATAAAAGGGCTTTGATTACAAAGCCATCGCAACACTATTGTCCTCAAAAGTAAGACTAATATTGTTTAACCTTCCTGCCCAACCTCAGAGTTGTAGATAAAACCAGGTGAATCGTCGATCTATTCTGACCAAAACCTTGCCGAGAGATTCCTCTCAGAGATTCATTAACCAGAATCATAGTGAGTAACCATCCACCTCAACCAGCAATCCTTTCACCGAGTCTAACTGTAGCACATTTATTAGTATCTTTACTCTTAATAACAATGTATCCAGCCAAAATCAGTACAATAAACCAAACTGACCATAGATGCTGACACACTGGATGTAATGTTCTCAATGTCTGATGAATGTTTTTGCAGAAACTACAACAGCAACAGATGGCCCTGTCTCTGCGGGAAACTGGGGAAACCCAGTTAATTGAGGACCAGGTAACAATCTTTAATGCTCATGGCTGTTAACAGGCCCACTTCAGGGTGTCGTATTTCAGCGGTCAAGGACTGTTTTACAAATTGATGTTTTTCTACCATCTTTAGTTTCTATTGAATGAGGAGGCGAAGTTCTTTAAGAATCAAACTGAACTCCTCCAGCAGGAGAAGGAGAGATTGCCCCTTTTGGATGATGAAGCTCTTGCTGCTACCGTCTCGCTGAATAGTGATCTGCAGACTTCTGTAGACATCAATGCCATGCAGCAAGAACAAAATGAAGCGCTGCAGAATGAAATAGAGGATCTGCTGAGAGAAAGGGAACAATTCAAGCAGTTCCTGATGATAATGGTTAAAACCTCTTACAAATTTGCAAGTTTTGGGATGATTCTGATAAAGAATTGTGTTCATTTTGGTAATGAAAATGAACACAATTCTTTGCCTCCACCTGAAAAAAGGAATCTTTTTTTGAACATTGACTTAATACATTTCTTTTTTTACAGATCGCTGGTTGGGAAACAAGACTGAGCATATTTGATTTTTGTGACGAAAATGAGGTGTGTTATTGTACTGTTATCTAACCAGAGAGCAATTTTACCATTCTTCCAAAAATGAGACTGAATCTTTTCTTGTCCGCCAGGTGAGGGAGAACCTGGAGGCCTTTGTAGCCACGGACAAGACTCAGTTTAATAACTTGATCTACCAGCAGTGGATACAGTCCCAGCGTACATGGAACGGCGAGCCAGAGACTCTACAGCGCCATGTAAATGCTTAGAACCCAAAAACACAGGACTTTGGTCCTTTAATGTTAAATGTCAAGGCTGTTGACATCATTCTGATTTATACAGAATAAGGTCCAGAATACATATTCAAAATGGTTGAACATAGCATGTATAATAGCTGATGTTTCTTAACAAATATGCCTTTTTTTTTTTTTTTACAGCTCACATTGTGGCAGTCAACATTTACATTTAGAGGAAAAGGTATGGATTATTTCACCAGCTTTCTCATGAAAACATTTGAACTGGTCATCTGAAAGATGCCGTGTCGACATCCAAATAACTAAAAAGTTATGAATGGATTTGAATTAAATTCTCAAGAAATGTTGATAACGGGCCAAGAAAGAGCTTCTTATAGTTTGGTGATGTTTCGGGTTCCAAAGGGATTTTGACCTTTGATCTTCCAAAGACCCTTGGCTCAGTAAAAGAAGCTAGTGAATTATGTAACCTTCTTTTACTACAGCCTATATATGCACTCTAGTACAGGTGTGTCACAATTTTGGGTGAAGTAAGGGGCAGGTCTGTGCTCTCTGAGTGTTTTGTTTCTAGAATATTATTGCTAATAAGATTTAAGAGCAGATAAAAGTAACTGGCTGGTTTGTGTCTGCTCAGCGTGTCTTAGGGAAAAGTTTTGTCCTCAGCTTGAAGAAATAGAAGAGGAAAAAGAAGATGGTGATCTATGGGAATGTGATGAAGAAGAGTCCAATTTGGAAGAGAAAGTAGCAGAAATGTACCAGAGCGTCGAATCCCTTCACTCCGAGTCTCTTAAAGACTCAGTCGACACCAGTGTTTTGGATTCTTGTGGATCTTCGATCAGTGGCCATGACCAGGAAACAAACTCAGCCAATGGCCAGGTTAAGAAAAGTAAGTTATACACGAATACAGGAACAGGTTGCTCAGTCACAGCTGTCGAGGGTTCCATGTCCATGAAATGCGGAGGACATTTGTGAGGAGTCGGGACAGTCAGGACAAGTCTGTGTCAAGGTCAATAAAGATGCTTCTCGTGTCTGTTTTTGTCTGTTTCATTTCAGAGAAAAGTTTCTTGAAGTCCTGGTTCAAGAAAACATTTAAGTTGAAAGCAAAGAAAGCAGCAGTCAGTCAGAGCAGCCAGCAATGTCGTCACCACGGTGAGATCCAGGAGGAACCCAAACCATCGGTGAGACCGTGATGCTTCATTAGTCTTTAAAGCAATGATATATTTGGATGAACAAAGTCCACCCTTGCGTGGTGTCTCAGTAGCAGCACGTTACACGCAACACAATCCTGGAGTCCAAATTGTCCTTTTTGTTTTCAAACAGTTCTGGAGGAGAATCCTACATACAGTCTGTCCTTGCTTGATGAGCAGAGAAAAGGAAGAATCTGATATATCCTTCAGTGATGATACTCCCAATGTAGGTCATCTATTCTTAGTCTAGTTCTGTAATCAACCTTGTGCCATGTCATCGATTATCAGGATAAGAGTGAGTCCAATTAAGTCAACTATTGTGTCCTACAGGACCGACTGATGTCAAAACGGAGGGGGCCCAAAAGTGCTGTTACTAAACCCCTTCAGGCGTCATCACCATCCTCCCCAGACAGCTGACAAACAGCCCCCAACAGTGTTACTGTTAGGGACTGGTGATGCGTTTCCACTGACAGTATCAGCTCTACCCTACTGACAACACCTACCTCATACTTGGTGCTACATTTTTGGATCCTGCTTCTTCGTGGTTCCATAAAAAAAAGCAATTTCCATACTAAATAGGGCTAAATAACCTGGTCTAACAGCAAGGTTCGCATGTCTTTGAGCTGAGGGGCAGACAAGAGAAGATGAAGCTACTTGATGAGACCAGACATAAGGTTTACCCTGAAGTCTCCGATGGGCGCTCAGGGGACCCAGTGAAGATGACCGTCTTATTGAGAAAAGCTAAAAAACCCAAAGGATGCTCGAGGAATGAAATGGACCAAACAGAATGGACTGGTGGAATGGACTGAATGGACAAGTTCTTTTTAGACAGGACACCCCAGTTGTATCTGATAACGAGCTGCCAGACTCCCAAAGAAGTGTGGACTACGCTGAGAGGCCATTTTGAGAGAGATACTCTTGCAAATAAACTATTTCTGAAGAAGAGATATTTCAGATGTGAAATGAAAGAAGGAGATAGTTTAACTGAGCATCCTAAACAAATGAAAGAGCTAACTGATCATTTATCAGCAATAGGAGCTGTAATTGAAGAGGAAGACCAAGTTGTAACACTATTGGGAAATTTGCCACCAAGTTATGCTACAATTGTCACTGCACTGGAAACAAAGATTGACAACCTGACACTGAAATTTGTTCAGCAAGCATCAATCAATGAAGAACAAAAGCGAGTCAATGCTAGTGGTGGTACGTCAGGTGGTGCAGCAGCAATGTCATCACAATTGCATGGTAATGTGCAGGATGGCTCCAAAGCAGTGGGAGCAGGACAAAGCACATGAAGATGCTATAAGTGTGGGAAGGAAGGCCACATTAAACGTGACAGTCCAAGCTTGAAGAATAAATCTAAAAAGAAAATCCACAAGGCTAAAAATGTGATGTGTGAGAATGAAGATGACTCATTTGAAAGTGCTTTTGTGTCTAGAAGGGAAAGCTCTGAAGAAACACAACAAGTTGAATGGCTAATTGATTCCGGAGTGTCAAAGCACATGACATGTAATCAAGAAATTCTTCAGGAATACCAACAGTACTCCAAAGCACAGTCAGTGAAACTCGGTGACGGCAGGGTGGTTGATGCCCTAGGAATTGGACAGAATGGACAAGTTCTTTAAAGATAGGACTAGAACTGGTTAATCAAATAGATGCTATTTAAAGGAGGGAGAGTTGCCTTGACTCGACCACAAAGTTGGAAATGTCAATATGACAATGACCTTCAAGTCAAGTGATGTAAAAAATGTCACAATGTGTGATGTGCTGTATGTCCCAAAACTTTCTGGGAATTTATTCTCGGTGGGAGCTGCTACCAAAAAAGGAAATGCAGTTCATTTCAAGAGATCTCGCTGCTACATTCGTGGAAAAGATGGAACTCTCAAAGGAATGGGAACACAAAGAGCCGATGGAATATCAGCTGGATGTGGAAGGAGGTGAATCTGTCTTTCACAATGCAACAGTAGCTGCCAGCTTATGGCACCAGTGTCTCGGTCACACTACCAAGCTGAAGGAACTAAAAGGTCTGGAGAAAAGAATTGGACTTCTCTGCAGAAGAAGAAGAGGTTCCTGAACTGCGGGTAGCTCAGGAGCAGGATCCGCACTTCATGGGATCCAACGGAGAGTCCTCAGACCAGAAGCAGTCCTCTGGGACTGCAGAGAACCCAGGAACCGGACACGGAACGCTCACCGGTCCAGCAGAACGGCATGGAGAACTTGGGCGTGCCAGGAAACAAACAGGACGACAACAGAGACAACAAAACACTCCAGCCCCGATGGGCAGGCGCTCCCTCCTTAAGTAGGCAGCCAGGTGGCAATCGCCCACAGGTGCGCCTTCCCACAGTGCCAGCTGTAGGCAATGAAGCTCCCCTACGCCCCCTGGAGGAAAAAAGCAGACACCACCCTGGACCCCAACACAGGGGTCGACAACCCGTTCTGGAGCCGCGTGTGGCTCTTTATCGCCGCCCTAGTGGCTCCCTGGAGCTTTTTCAAAAAAATAAAAATGTAAAAAGATGGTGTGAACATATGTTTTATTTTAATATAATTTCTGTAGGAGGAAAAATCACAAACATTCTTCAAGTTTCCCAATGCTGTAAAAATGTGTATTATAAGTATTTAATTTCAAGATCTCATTATAATGGAAGTTGAATATTGAATGAATATTGTTTTGCTCAAGTTGAGTGAGATCTTGTTGCTACCGTCTCGCTGAATAGTGATCTGCAGACTTCTGTAGACATCAATGCCATGCAGCAAGAACAAAATGAAGCGCTGCAGAATGAAATAGAGGATCTGCTGAGAGAAAGGGAACAATTCAAGCAGTTCCTGATGATAATGGTTAAAACCTCTTACAAATTTGCAAGTTTTGGGATGATTCTGATAAAGAATTGTGTTCATTTTGGTAATGAAAATGAACACAATTCTTTGCCTCCACCTGAAAAAAGGAATCTTTTTTTGAACATTGACTTAATACATTTCTTTTTTTACAGATCGCTGGTTGGGAAACAAGACTGAGCATATTTGATTTTTGTGACGAAAATGAGGTGTGTTATTGTACTGTTATCTAACCAGAGAGCAATTTTACCATTCTTCCAAAAATGAGACTGAATCTTTTCTTGTCCGCCAGGTGAGGGAGAACCTGGAGGCCTTTGTAGCCACGGACAAGACTCAGTTTAATAACTTGATCTACCAGCAGTGGATACAGTCCCAGCGTACATGGAACGGCGAGCCAGAGACTCTACAGCGCCATGTAAATGCTTAGAACCCAAAAACACAGGACTTTGGTCCTTTAATGTTAAATGTCAAGGCTGTTGACATCATTCTGATTTATACAGAATAAGGTCCAGATACATATTCAAAATGGTTGAACATAGCATGTATAATAGCTGATGTTTCTTAACAAATATGCCTTTTTTTTTTTTTTTACAGCTCACATTGTGGCAGTCAACATTTACATTTAGAGGAAAAGGTATGGATTATTTCACCAGCTTTCTCATGAAAACATTTGAACTGGTCATCTGAAAGATGCCGTGTCGACATCCAAATAACTAAAAAGTTATGAATGGATTTGAATTAAATTCTCAAGAAATGTTGATAACGGGCCAAGAAAGAGCTTCTTATAGTTTGGTGATGTTTCGGGTTCCAAGGGATTTTGACCTTTGATCTTCCAAAGACCCTTGGCTCAGTAAAAGAAGCTAGTGAATTATGTAACCTTCTTTTACAACAGCCTATATATGCACTCTAGTACAGGTGTGTCACAATTTTGGGTGAAGTAAGGGGCAGGTCTGTGCTCTCTGAGTGTTTTGTTTCTAGAATATTATTGCTAATAAGATTTAAGAGCAGATAAAAGTAACTGGCTGGTTTGTGTCTGCTCAGCGTGTCTTAGGGAAAAGTTTTGTCCTCAGCTTGAAGAAATAGAAGAGGAAAAAGAAGATGGTGATCTATGGGAATGTGATGAAGAAGAGTCCAATTTGGAAGAGAAAGTAGCAGAAATGTACCAGAGCGTCGAATCCCTTCACTCCGAGTCTCTTAAAGACTCAGTCGACACCAGTGTTTTGGATTCTTGTGGATCTTCGATCAGTGGCCATGACCAGGAAACAAACTCAGCCAATGGCCAGGTTAAGAAAAGTAAGTTATACACGAATACAGGAACAGGTTGCTCAGTCACAGCTGTCGAGGGTTCCATGTCCATGAAATGCGGAGGACATTTGAGGAGTCGGGACAGTCAGGACAAGTCTGTGTCAAGGTCAATAAAGATGCTTCTCGTGTCTGTTTTTGTCTGTTTCATTTCAGAGAAAAGTTTCTTGAAGTCCTGGTTCAAGAAAACATTTAAGTTGAAAGCAAAGAAAGCAGCAGTCAATCAGAGCAGCCAGCAATGTCGTCACCACGGTGAGATCCAGGAGGAACCCAAACCATCGGTGAGACCGTGATGCTTCATTAGTCTTTAAAGCAATGATATATTTGGATGAACAAAGTCCACCCTTGCGTGGTGTCTCAGTAGCAGCACGTTACACGCAACACAATCCTGGAGTCCAAATTGTCCTTTTTGTTTTCAAACAGTTCTGGAGGAGAATCCTACATACAGTCTGTCCTTGCTTGATGAGCAGAGAAAAGGAAGAATCTGATATATCCTTCAGTGATGATACTCCCAATGTAGGTCATCTATTCTTAGTCTAGTTCTGTAATCAACCTTGTGCCATGTCATCGATTATCAGGATAAGAGTGAGTCCAATTAAGTCAACTATTGTGTCCTACAGGACCGACTGATGTCAAAACGGAGGGGGCCCAAAAGTGCTGTTACTAAACCCCTTCAGGCGTCATCACCATCCTCCCCAGACAGCTGACAAACAGCCCCCAACAGTGTTACTGTTAGGGACTGGTGATGCGTTTCCACTGACAGTATCAGCTCTACCCTACTGACAACACCTACCTCATACTTGGTGCTACATTTTTGGATCCTGCTTCTTCGTGGTTCCATAAAAAAAAGCAATTTCCATACTAAATAGGGCTAAATAACCTGGTCTAACAGCAAGGTTCGCATGTCTTTGAGCTGAGGGGCAGACAAGAGAAGATGAAGCTACTTGATGAGACCAGACATAAGGTTTACCCTGAAGTCTCCGATGGGCGCTCAGGGACCCAGTGAAGATGACCGTCTTATTGAGAAAAGCTAAAAACCCCAAAGGATGCTCGAGGAATGAAATGGACCAAACAAAATGGACTGGTGGAATGGACTGAATGGACAAGTTCTTTTTAGACAGGACACCCCAGTTGTATCTGATAACGAGCTGCCAGACTCCCAAAGAAGTGTGGACTACGCTGAGAGGCCATTTTGAGAGAGATACTCTTGCAAATAAACTATTTCTGAAGAAGAGATATTTCAGATGTGAAATGAAAGAAGGAGATAGTTTAACTGAGCATCCTAAACAAATGAAAGAGCTAACTGATCATTTATCAGCAATAGGAGCTGTAATTGAAGAGGAAGACCAAGTTGTAACACTATTGGGAAGTTTGCCACCAAGTTATGCTACAATTGTCACTGCACTGGAAACAAAGATTGACAACCTGACACTGAAATTTGTTCAGCAAGCATCAATCAATGAAGAACAAAAGCGAGTCAATGCTAGTGGTGGTACGTCAGGTGGTGCAGCAGCAATGTCATCACAATTGCATGGTAATGTGCAGGATGGCTCCAAAGCAGTGGGAGCAGGACAAAGCACATGAAGATGCTATAAGTGTGGGAAGGAAGGCCACATTAAACGTGACAGTCCAAGCTTGAAGAATAAATCTAAAAAGAAAATCCACAAGGCTAAAAATGTGATGTGTGAGAATGAAGATGACTCATTTGAAAGTGCTTTTGTGTCTAGAAGGGAAAGCTCTGAAGAAACACAACAAGTTGAATGGCTAATTGATTCCGGAGTGTCAAAGCACATGACATGTAATCAAGAAATTCTTCAGGAATACCAACAGTACTCCAAAGCACAGTCAGTGAAACTCAGTGACGGCAGGGTGGTTGATGCCCTAGGAATTGGACAGAATGGACAAGTTCTTTAAAGATAGGACTAGAACTGGTTAATCAAATAGATGCTATTTAAAGGAGGGAGAGTTGCCTTGACTCGACCACAAAGTTGGAAATGTCAATATGACAATGACCTTCAAGTCAAGTGATGTAAAAAATGTCACAATGTGTGATGTGCTGTATGTCCCAAAACTTTCTGGGAATTTATTCTCGGTGGGAGCTGCTACCAAAAAAGGAAATGCAGTTCATTTCAAGAGATCTCGCTGCTACATTCGTGGAAAAGATGGAACTCTCAAAGGAATGGGAACACAAAGAGCCGATGGAATATCAGCTGGATGTGGAAGGAGGTGAATCTGTCTTTCACAATGCAACAGTAGCTGCCAGCTTATGGCACCAGTGTCTCGGTCACACTACCAAGCTGAAGGAACTAAAAGGTCTGGAGAAAAGAATTGGACTTCTCTGCAGAAGAAGAAGAGGTTCCTGAACTGCGGGTAGCTCAGGAGCAGGATCCGCACTTCATGGGATCCAACGGAGAGTCCTCAGACCAGAAGCAGTCCTCTGGGACTGCAGAGAACCCAGGAACCGGACACGGAACGCTCACCGGTCCAGCAGAACGGCATGGAGAACTTGGGCGTGCCAGGAAACAAACAGGACGACAACAGAGACAACAAAACACTCCGGCCCCGATGGGCAGGCGCTCCCTCCTTAAGTAGGCAGCCAGGTGGCAATCGCCCACAGGTGCGCCTACCCACAGTGCCAGCTGTAGGCAATGAAGCTCCCCTACGCCCCCTGGAGGAAAAAAGCAGACACCACCCTGGACCCCAACACAGGGGTCGACAACCCGTTCTGGAGCCGCGTGTGGCTCTTTATCGCCGCCCTAGTGGCTCCCTGGAGCTTTTTCAAAAAAATAAAAATGTAAAAAGATGGTGTGAACATATGTTTTATTTTAATATAATTTCTGTAGGAGGAAAAATCACAAACATTCTTCAAGTTTCCCAATGCTGTAAAAATGTGTATTATAAGTATTTAATTTCAAGATCTCATTATAATGGAAGTTGAATATTGAATGAATATTGTTTTGCTCAAGTTGAGTGAGATCTTGTTGACGTCAAATCAAGCTTTTATTTTACCAAGTTGTGCTTTTTTTAAAGGGCTATGAACAGCCCTACTGCACATCACACTTTCTGAGCCATCTGAGATGTCCAAGGTAGTTTTCTGTGTCAACTGGACTGTTTTTCTTCATTTGAGATTTCCTTACAGGTCTGTTAGAGCAGGAGAGGTTGACCATAGCACCTAAAACCAGACAGCACATTAGATCTTCAAACGATGAAAGCCTTTATAAAAGGGCTTTGATTACAAAGCCATCGCAACACTATTGTCCTCAAAAGTAAGACTAATATTGTTTAACCTTCCTGCCCAACCTCAGAGTTGTAGATAAAACCAGGTGAATCGTCGATCTATTCTGACCAAAACCTTGCCGAGAGATTCCTCTCAGAGATTCATTAACCAGAATCATAGTGAGTAACCATCCACCTCAACCAGCAATCCTTTCACCGAGTCTAACTGTAGCACATTTATTAGTATCTTTACTCTTAATAACAATGTATCCAGCCAAAATCAGTACAATAAACCAAACTGACCATAGATGCTGACACACTGGATGTAATGTTCTCAATGTCTGATGAATGTTTTTGCAGAAACTACAACAGCAACAGATGGCCCTGTCTCTGCAGGAAACTGGGGAAACCCAGTTATTTGAGGACCAGGTAACAATCTTTAATGCTCATGGCTGTTAACAGGCCCACTTCAGGGTGTCGTATTTCAGCGGTCAAGGACTGTTTTACAAATTGATGTTTTTCTACCATCTTTAGTTTCTATTGAATGAGGAGGCGAAGTTCTTTAAGAATCAAACTGAACTCCTCCAGCAGGAGAAGGAGAGATTGCCCCTTTTGGATGATGAAGCTCTTGCTGCTACCGTCTCGCTGAATAGTGATCTGAAGACTTCTGTAGACATCAATGCCATACAGCAAGAACAAAATGAAGCGCTGCAGAATGAAATAGAGGATCTGCTGAGAGAAAGGGAACAATTCAAGCAGTTCCTGATGATAATGGTTAAAACCTCTTACAAATTTGCAAGTTTTGGGATGATTCTGATAAAGAATTGTGTTCATTTTGGTAATGAAAATGAACACAATTTTTTGCCTCCACCTGAAAAAAGGAATCTTTTTTTGAACATTGACTTAATACATTTCTTTTTTTACAGATCGCTGGTTGGGAAACAAGACTGAGCATATTTGATTTTTGTGACGAAAATGAGGTGTGTTATTGTACTGTTATCTAACCAGAGAGCAATTTTACCATTCTTCCAAAAATGAGACTGAATCTTTTCTTGTCCGCCAGGTGAGGGAGAACCTGGAGGCCTTTGTAGCCACGGACAAGACTCAGTTTAATAACTTGATCTACCAGCAGTGGATACAGTCCCAGCGTACATGGAACGGCGAGCCAGAGACTCTACAGCGCCATGTAAATGCTTAGAACCCAAAAACACAGGACTTTGGTCCTTTAATGTTAAATGTCAAGGCTGTTGACATCATTCTGATTTATACAGAATAAGGTCCAGAATACATATTCAAAATGGTTGAACATAGCATGTATAATAGCTGATGTTTCTTAACAAATATGCCTTTTTTTTTTTTTTTACAGCTCACATTGTGGCAGTCAACATTTACATTTAGAGGAAAAGGTATGGATTATTTCACCAGCTTTCTCATGAAAACATTTGAACTGGTCATCTGAAAGATGCCGTGTCGACATCCAAATAACTAAAAAGTTATGAATGGATTTGAATTAAATTCTCAAGAAATGTTGATAACGGGCCAAGAAAGAGCTTCTTATAGTTTGGTGATGTTTCGGGTTCCAAAGGGATTTTGACCTTTGATCTTCCAAAGACCCTTGGCTCAGTAAAAGAAGCTAGTGAATTATGTAACCTTCTTTTACTACAGCCTATATATGCACTCTAGTACAGGTGTGTCACAATTTTGGGTGAAGTAAGGGGCAGGTCTGTGCTCTCTGAGTGTTTTGTTTCTAGAATATTATTGCTAATAAGATTTAAGAGCAGATAAAAGTAACTGGCTGGTTTGTGTCTGCTCAGCGTGTCTTAGGGAAAAGTTTTGTCCTCAGCTTGAAGAAATAGAAGAGGAAAAAGAAGATGGTGATCTATGGGAATGTGATGAAGAAGAGTCCAATTTGGAAGAGAAAGTAGCAGAAATGTACCAGAGCGTCGAATCCCTTCACTCAGAGTCTCTTAAAGACTCGGTCGACACCAGTGTTTTGGATTCTTGTGGATCTTCGATCAGTGGCCATGACCAGGAAACAAACTCAGCCAATGGCCAGGTTAAGAAAAGTAAGTTATACACGAATACAGGAACAGGTTGCTCAGTCACAGCGGTCAAGGGTTCCATGTCCATTAAATGCGGAGGACATTTGTGAGGAGTCGGGACAGTCAGGACAAGTCTGTGTCAAGGTCAATAAAGATGCTTCTCGTGTCTGTTTTTGTCTGTTTCATTTCAGAGAAAATTTCTTGAAGTCCTGGTTCAAGAAAACATTTAAGTTGAAAGCAAAGAAAGCAGCAGTCAGTCAGAGCAGCCAGCAATGTCGTCACCACGGTGAGATCCAGGAGGAACCCAAACCATCGGTGAGACCGTGATGCTTCATTAGTCTTTAAAGCAATGATATATTTGGATGAACAAAGTCCACCCTTGCGTGGTGTCTCAGTAGCAGCACGTTACACGCAACACAATCCTGGAGTCCAAATTGTCCTTTTTTTTTTCAAACAGTTCTGGAGGAGAATCCTACATACAGTCTGTCCTTGCTTGATGAGCAGAGAAAAGGAAGAATCTGATATATCCTTCAGTGATGATACTCCCAATGTAGGTCATCTATTCTTAGTCTAGTTCTGTAATCAACCTTGTGCCATGTCATCGATTATCAGGATAAGAGTGAGTCCAATTAAGTCAACTATTGTGTCCTACAGGACCGACTGATGTCAAAACGGAGGAGGCCCAAAAGTGCTGTTACTAAACCCCTTCAGGCGTCATCACCATCCTCCCCAGACAGCTGACAAACAGCCCCCAACAGTGTTACTGTTAGGGACTGGTGATGCGTTTCCACTGACAGTATCAGCTCTACCCTACTGACAACACCTACCTCATACTTGGTGCTACATTTTTGGATCCTGCTTCTTCGTGGTTCCATAAAAAAAAGCAATTTCCATACTAAATAGGGCTAAATAACCTGGTCTAACAGCAAGGTTCGCATGTCTTTGAGCTGAGGGGCAGACAAGAAGAAGATGAAGCTACTTGATGAGACCAGACATAAGGTTTACCCTGAGGTCTCCGATGGGCGCTCAGGGACCCAGTGAAGATGACCGTCTTATTGAGAAAAGCTAAAAACCCCAAAGGATGCTCGAGGAATGAAATGGACCAAACAGAATGGACTGGTGGAATGGACTGAATGGACAAGTTCTTTTTAGACAGGACACCCCAGTTGTATCTGATAACGAGCTGCCAGACTCCCAAAGAAGTGTGGACTACGCTGAGAGGCCATTTTGAGAGAGATACTCTTGCAAAAAACTATTTCTGAAGAAGAGATATTTCAGATGTGAAATGAAAGAAGGAGATAGTTTAACTGAGCATCCTAAACAAATGAAAGAGCTAACTGATCATTTATCAGCAATAGGAGCTGTAATTGAAGAGGAAGACCAAGTTGTAACACTATTGGGAAATTTGCCACCAAGTTATGCTACAATTGTCACTGCACTGGAAACAAAGATTGACAACCTGACACTGAAATTTGTTCAGCAAGCATCAATCAATGAAGAACAAAAGCGAGTCAATGCTAGTGGTGGTACGTCAGGTGGTGCAGCAGCAATGTCATCACAACTGCATGGCAATGTGCAGGATGGCTCCAAAGCAGTGGGAGCAGGACAAAGCACATGGAGATGCTATAAGTGTGGGAAGGAAGGCCACATTAAACGTGACTGTCCAAGCTTGAAGAATAAATCTAAAAAGAAAATCCACAAGGCTAAAAATGTGATGTGTGAGAATGAAGATGACTCATTTGAAAGTGCTTTTGTGTCTAGAAGGGAAAGCTCTGAAGAAACACAACAAGTTGAATGGTTAATTGATTCCGGAGTGTCAAAGCACATGACATGTAATCAAGAAATTCTTCAGGAATACCAACAGTACTCCAAAGCACAGTCAGTGAAACTCGGTGACGGCAGGGTGGTTGATGCCCTAGGAATTGGACAGAATGGACAAGTTCTTTAAAGATAGGACTAGAACTGGTTAATCAAATAGATGCTATTTAAAGGAGGGAGAGTTGCCTTGACTCGACCACAAAGTTGGAAATGTCAATATGACAATGACCTTCAAGTCAAGAAATGTCACAATGTGTGATGTGCTGTATGTCCCAAAACTTTCTGGGAATTTATTCTCGGTGGGAGCTGCTACCAAAAAAGGAAATGCAGTTCATTTCAAGAGATCTCGCTGCTACATTCGTGGAAAAGATGGAACTCTCAAAGGAATGGGAACACAAAGAGCCGATGGAATATCAGCTGGATGTGGAAGGAGGTGAATCTGTCTTTCACAATGCAACAGTAGCTGCCAGCTTATGGCACCAGTGTCTCGGTCACACTACCAAGCTGAAGGAACTAAAAGGTCTGGAGAAAAGAATGGACTTCTCTGCAGAAGAAGAAGAGGTTCCTGAACTGCGGGTAGCTGAGGAGTAGGATCCACACTTCATGGGATCCGAAGGAAAATCCTCAGAACAGAAGCAGTCCTCTGAGACTGCAGAGAACCCAGGAACCAGACACGGAACGCTCACTGGTCCAGCAGACGGCATGGAGACCTTGAGCGTGCCGGGAAACAAACAGGACAGCAACAGAGACAACAAAACACTCCGGCCCCGATGGGCAGGCGCTCCCTCCTTAAGTAGGCAGCCAGGTGGCAATCGCCCACAGGTGCGCCTACCACAGTGCCAGCTGTCGGCAATGAAGCTCCCCTACGCCCCCTGGAGGAAAAAAACAGACACCACCCTGGACCCCAACACAGGGGTCGACGACCCGTTCTGGAGCCGCGTGTGGCTCTTTATCGCCGCCCTAGTGGCTCCCTGGAGCTTTTTCAAAAAATAAAAATGTAAAAAGATGGTGTGAACATATGTTTTTTTTAATATAATTTCTGTAGGAGGAAAAATCACAACAAACATTCTTCAAGTTTCCCAATGCTGTAAAAATGTGTATTATAAGTATTTAATTTCAACATCTCATTATCATGGACGTTAAAGCACTATCATACAGCAGAGTGGTCACGTGGTGCATCCTTCTCTCCAGGATGCTGCAAGGAACATAAACATTTAATCATGATTGCATATTTTGTATTTGTAGCCTACTGATCATTTTAAAAATAGGCTAATATAGACACTTACAGCATGTGTTGCTCTCTATGATGTAGTGACAAACACCATGAAGTACCAGCACACAGCTCCAGTCCTTGACTGTGCATTTTCCGTGAGTCTGAGATTTTAGTGTGTGACTGTTTTCCTATGCAGGAAAAAGAATAAAGCAGCTGGGTACAGGGAAGTAACTTTATTTACCGTTTGCATTTGCAGGACCCAGCACATTCTTGGAGCGGGTTTCGATGCACAATTAAAAACTCACGACCTGAATAAAGACCAGGGTATGGCCCAGTTCTGCCACAGAGGCTCGTATATTTTGGGAGAAATATTCAATATATGCCTATTCATATGATCTTGGCCTATTATCCTCACACAGATACGATTGTTGGCACACACGATGTCCCTATTCGTTGCGTGGAATACTGCCCATAATAAGGTTTTTATAAGGCTTTTCATTTTTTGCGGCTTCAGACAGATTCGTTTTTTGGTCCAATATGGCTCTTTCAACATTTTGGGTTGCCGACCCCTGTTCCAAACCAAACTTGGAGTCCTATTTGGTTACATTAAGAGGACATGTTTACCTGTCTTTTATTTTCTATGGGGATGTTTCTTCCCATATAACTGGCTCTTGCACCACATCAGTCCTTCTTTGTTTAACCTTGCCAGCTATTTTGCACGCCTCGTTGCTTTTTGACAGTATCCACATCTAAATTCTGCTTCACAAACTGAATGATGACAGGGATTTCGCTCTCTAACCCGGGCAATCATTCATACTCTACAGCACTTCTGGTGCAATGATAGAAACCAGAGATCAACGTTCCGCTGGTGTTTCTCTTCCGCCCTTTGACGCGCAAATTCCATCTTCTCTTGAAGCGTTCTTGTTCCGTGCGCTCCTCATTCAACATTTTCTCTTCCTGCTGGAGTTTCAGCTCCTCCGTTTCGCGTTGTTACATCTCAGAACCGCCATCAGGGGTCAGGACTGACCGCAGAATACCGGCTCCTCTTCCGGGTTTGGCGCCGCTGCTGGCGATAACAAAGCCGAACCTTTGGGAACAGCGCCGCCGCGAGGTCGGAGGTCGTTACTGCTTTTAAAACAATGACTCAATTTGACTAATTGAACTATTAAATGTAAACAAAGAAAAAGGAAAATAGCCTCTTACCGGCATTTGAAAAGCCTTTTCCCCACAAAATTTAAAAAGCCAATTTTAATTATCGTGACTTCTTGACATTTTCAGGCAATTTTTTGTTTGTTTTTGTATGACAGGAAATTAAATTAAAAGAGGATGATGGGTGGATGTATGTACGATATGTAGATGGATAGAAAAACAGTCGGTTCAACATTTTCACATGTCATTCTATAGATGGCGCTGGACCACAAAAAACAGAACAGACCGTCTACAATTCGATTATCAAAGGTTTTGATAAACATTATTATAGATGCAAAATACATCGCACACTGAGATGGCATTTACCTGTTTTCACAGTTTTGCATTGAAAAATATTTTTTATAACTCAAAAACAATCTCTTCATCTCCAAAAACACAGCTACCAAACACTTTGTGGTGTTAGGTCAATAACAAAACCTTTAAGTCTTTCCTTGTCATCAACCTGCATGCTGCAAACCATAATTGGCCAAGATATTCCCCCTGATATTTATAGATGGTGTTATATAAAGCAGGATTTGCAATTTCCCTGTTGTGTACAATATACCTGTAACATGATGAGTCAAGTTGAGGAGACCAGCCTTGAGCGTGCAGTTAACAATAGTATTAATAACATGCAACACGGGCTTGTGCCTCAGCTCAGAGGAGAAAGTGTGATGGAAATTAGCAGCCGAGGACAGACGGGAGGACACAAGTGGGGGGAAAGAAAAGATGTAAGGAGCCTCAGTGGCGCAGGCTGAGGTGTCACCTTTCAGGGTAGGGACATCATGGACGCATCTTAAAAGGCAGGGCTGTTCTAGCCTGTGGTGGCCCACGTCGCTCATCGAGCAACACTCTCAAGTGCCACATGCTTGTCTTTGTGCTATGGGAGCAGGAATGGCCTGCTGACTCTCAATGCCACACACCTGCTCACATTCTCAAGGAAGACTGGGAAGAGGGAGACCCGGCGGTCCAGCTTGACACAACAGAGGTCCAGGAGTCAAAATAACAATAATGGGGCTGCTGCTGTGGTACACAAATGGGAATGTGTCCGACTGCTAGGAATGCCTTAAATAGCATCTCGGCCCCATTATGGTCCAGTTTGCTTCTCTGCTCCCCCACAACTAGTTCATTTAGCCACTCCATTTCACCGTTACAGTCCGTTTCATCTCCCTGTCCCACCTAAGTCGTACACTTTAGTCTCTGACCTACTCGAACCTGCAGAATGGTCCTTATTGTCTCAACATAACTGGCTTGTTTATTCTTCCTCACATTAGAATGCATCCATTTAGTCTCTTTGTCCTGCCAACACCATCCCATTTAGCATCTCTCCCCAATGTAACGGCATCATTAATTCTTTTTTTTCTGGTTTGTTTATCATTTCTCTCCCAAAGAAACAGTCCCTTCAGCCCCCTGTCTGACTAATCAGCAGTCTATTGGCTTTATATTTCTGTGTTTTATTAAGCATCGTTTATATTATACTATAATAAATGTTTGTGTTGTTGGTCTATTAGTAATTAAAAGTAGTGGAGGATACAAACTGTTCAAAAAGTTGTATAAATGCACATTTCTATTCCGTCCAGCCCTCCCAAACCACAGCACTGTACTGAACACAACAGGTGACAGTCTGAGACTGTACTGGGACCTTCTATAAATAGGAAAGGTACATGCACATTACACACATGTAGACAGTCACACACACCCAAACAGGATACCCTGCCACTACATACTGTGTGTGTGTGTGTGCGTGTTCTCTCCTTCCTCATTTCTCTGCCTACCTTGGCTTCCCTCATCTGACCCAGGCCAGAGGAATTGCCCTGGCTGGATGAACCTCCTCTCTCCATCACTTCCTGTTCCTGTTGGCTGTGATTGTTCTGAGGGGAAGGGAAGGGAAGGCGAATGGGGTGGGGAAGGGGCAGAGGGGGGAGGAAGGTACTGGTGCCGTTTCTTTGTTTAACTATCAGCCTCACCTGCCTAACCCCCCTCTACCCCCACCCCAACAGACTTGACCCCTAGGCCTGGTAGAGCCAGCCAGACAACCCGCTGCTTGTCTGTTTCCTGCCTCAGTGACTGACAGGATATTCATAGCGTGCATGGAAAGCAGCTGCACAGAACAGAGCACATACTGTTGTTGTTGTTGTTGTTGTTTTAAAATGCAACGTTGCCTCTATGTATTAACTGACTTATCAGATTTTTGGTGGGGAACTTGAACAGTTGTCATGGGCTTCTGTGTAGATGCTGTTACCTGTGTGTGTGTGTGTGTGTGTGTGTGTGTGTGTGTGTGTGTGTGTGTGTGTGCATGTGTGTGTGTGCAAATACGTCCACCTGATCAAAACACTTCAAGGGTCTCTGATGACGCAACATTGGCACTGTAACACTGTAATTTATATTCCCGACTTTCACTGATCGGTTATTTGGTTTTAATCACAAACAGGTTAAAAAAGCACAGGTGAGGGATCTGAAACACGGTGTTAGTAAGCCAGTCCACTTCGAGGACTCCTGTAGGAAACAAGAGTGCACTTTCACATGAAATATCTTAAATATTGTGACAAAGCAGCTGTAAAATGCCGTATTAAATGTTTTCCCTGTTTGTCTCTTGTTCTGTCTCGCCGGAGTTCAAAGGTCAGTGACCTCACAAGTGGTTGTGTGAGTATCTAGGTGAGTCGTTTTCACCCTCACGCGACCTCTGTACCTACTCAGACGTCTATTCAGGTCGCTGCAGGCTGCGTTTGTGGTGCTGAGCTCACCGGTCGACGGTCCAACTCTGGGAGGTGATGAGGCTTTTGTCAAACAGCCTGATTGCTGACATCTTTATTGCTTTTATTCAAAGCAGACAATCCGCTTGCTTCAGTCCAGGGTGGAGGGACCCGGAGCCGCTCTGAGGTAGAAAACAAAGAAATTCTAAAAATGGGCCATCAGGATTGTTTTTAGATTCTATCAGATCTCCGTGAACCTCCACCACCTCCTCATGCCTCAACACGTAATTACGCTACTTTTTGGGAAACCATCCTCTGAAATCTTCTGATAATTAGTGCCGGGTCACGTTAAGAAAGGTCTTAGAACCCCTGCAGTGATGGTCCACCACCACGTTCTGCATTTTCCATCAGTAGGTGCTGCAAAAGCAGGTTGTGGTTTGTGGGCATTTTGACTGCAAACATCTGCACCAACATGTTCCACAGCTCTCACATCGTTAGACAACTATCACATTTTCATGTGCAGGACTTATTAAAGCGCTGCAATCCTTACATCTAATAACAACAAAGAGGCGTTTGGTTGTTGAATAATGCAAAGCCGTTCAATGAGGCTGCACGTTTGGCCACAAGAAAACGAAAACGTCTCCTGCGGCCTGATGTGAGAAGCGCTCGGCAGCAGCTCAGGATGTAAATTCTCAGCGTAAATGGAAGAAACATGATCAGCGGCACATTTCGGATGCACCTCCGCTGCTCATGTTGTCGCTGACAGGAGACGCCGCGCAACCTTTCTCGCAGGCCTCCGGTGGCTCGTTTAAAAAGGTTTATTACGGTTCCAGCGCGTGTTTGGCCTCTCACCCTCGCTGTTCGGGGGGCAACTTTAAACCGGCATCATAAGTGACGGCTTACGGGGAATTACCACATTACAAAAAATACACTTTTTCACCCTGTTCACACTTTTTCCATTAAACAATTCATTCAGTACCAACAGCTTTGGACCCCCTCACGTAGTTCTTATCTTGTTTGAACAGTGCCGCCGAGATGCACAATACATTTATTTTCCCTCCAATTAACACGATGAATAATCCTCAGGTCTGATAAGGGCTTTTGTTCCAAATGGTGTTTGTGAAACCGAGGAAATGTTCAGGCATTTTTCATTGTGAGGCTGTTTGGCCGTAACACTGGGAATCTGATGAACATGTTGGCTGATGGTGAGAGGCAGGGGTCAGTGAGCAGAGGCACCGAGGGAGGGGGGGGAGGGGGGATCTGGCCACCTCAGACCTTAATCAAACAAATATTATAAGACTTCCTCAGCATTTAGCTATTGTCAAGTGTGTGGATGTTGTTTTAACCAGCCGCTGCAAAGGGATACGGGACATTTCCACAAACCTGAAACAAAAATAACTCCTTCCAAACTGGTGCATGAAGCATTTTTCCGAATTATCTTTTATCATTAAGATCGCATCCCAGTGGCGGTGACGCTGCATCAATCAACAGTTCATCTGGCTCAGGATGCACCTACCAGCTTTCAGATCATCTTCTGCTCCTTAAAATGGCCCTAAAGGCCTCTCTTAGTTCTGACATCACTGCTCCTTGTATTTTTCACTCCCCGCTCACGTGTCCCTCATCGTACGGTCAGTATCTCACCGTATACACCTGCTCGTATCCCCTTCCCCTCTCTCCAACCACCCATTGTGTTCTGAGCTCAGTAGTGGGGCTTTATTTTGCAGCTCTGCCCTCCTGTTTTTCTCTGCCTGTTTTTCCTGCTGCCTTGTTTGTCTTCCACGTTTCATCTGATTTAGCCCGTCCGTAACCTGCCACAACACTCACCTCTACAGCAGAACCGCGACAGTTTGGGACCTGCTGTCAGCCTCACATGAATGATTTAACCAGATTATTTTTACACCAGTCTGCTGTGGTGTGAAAGCTCTTTATGGCAGATTAAATCAGCTCTAAATGGTGCCAGAACGATGAACATGTACAAAGGAAGAACCTATTTAAACGGGTGTCCCATGGTGACCTCGGTGCAGCAGGTTTTCCCACATTGTGTTGCTGATTTGTTCTAAAATTAAATTCCTCCTCCAGGATGACGAAAACAGAATTTTAGACAATGTTGTTTTAATAGAAAACCTTAAATGTGCAGATATTCCGACTTCTTTACAGTTTTGAAGCACCGTTAGCAGCGTTTGCTGCCTCCAGTCTTCTTGGGCCAGATGCCACAAGCTTTGCAAACCTGGTTTGGGGATCTTCTGACATCCTTCTCCCCGTCTCGAGGCCTCTCGGGTTGCTCCGGGACGCTGGGTGAGCAGCAGTTTTCAGGTCCCTGGTTCCTCCAAACATGATTCTTCAATTAAGGCAACAAAGTTCTGATTTGGTTGCATCACACCAGAGAACCTTCCACCGTCTGAGACCGTCTGAGACCTTCTGGAGCTTCATCAGATTGAGCGTCGGGCTCCAGGTCACGTGGTTTTTTTATTTTAAAAGTTTAGCATAAAGCTGCGACAGAACAAACCTGTGCGGGATTCAAATGGAACCAGCCACATTCCTCTGATGCAGTAATGAAATGTTCTTTGTTTCGAGTGGATTTGAGTGAATAACATCGGTGCAATAACAAGCTGACATTCATGTGAAGTGGAGACAAGTTTACAGTGCAGGCAAGGTCAGAATCCCACAAACAAAACCTGCAGTGGGAGTGATGCTGCCTGCATGCACAGAGTGCTTTTCAAAAGCATTTGGTTATCTTCCAAAAGCTCTTTTCATAACATCTTTTTGTGTCTTTGCCTGTTGAGAGGAGCGAAAAAAAACTTTTGGTTCTTTTGTGTCTTTATGTGTTCCGAGGTGGTAAAGGTTGAATTTACCAAAGCAAACATTCAAAGATTCACATTCATTTGTTTGTGAAAAGTTTTCATGCTCATATTGACCTTCCAGGATGAGTGTTACGCAAACCATGTATCAGTTATGTTCCAGAACCTTCACATCTCACTGGCAAATAGAAAAAGTGAACGTGTTTTCGGTGCCATGGAAATAATTAACTCATAGAAGACGATGGAAGCAATTTGCATTTATGCTGAACTGAGCTCAATTATCCTGTGCCAACAGAAGTAATCGGACCTTTCGCACGATAAGACGGCGTCTCTGCGTGTGGAAGTGACTTGCTGCTCTCCGTTAGAGCCAATCTGAAGGTTAGCATGCTAAATAATACCCAAGAGTCCATGTAGAGTCAACATCTGCAATGTTCCAGCTCTTTTTTTCCACTTTCACCACTAAATTCTTCATTTGTGTGCTTAGTAACAACTTCGCTTAAATGACTTTATTGCAACGACCTTTAAAACATCTTCGGTCAGTATCACATATGTTCAAGGCTGCTGTTTCTGTAGCAGATGTAGAAGTGCTGCACGTTATTTACCCTTTCAAATCTGTAAATGCCCTCCCGCACGGACCCGAGGAGCATGTTGATGGATCTGCAGACACGTCGTCATTGTTCTGAAACGTTCTTCCAATCCACGTGGTGGGTGCAGGACTGTAGCTATGCAACGAGCACAGGTGGAGTTTCTGCTCGCTGCTGTTGTCTGTCAACATCACAGGACTCATTCAGAGTGTGGGAGCTGCCTGGAAGACGTGTGTGCCTCCCAACACGTTGGTCACATTAGGAGCAGCGACAGGAACAGGAAAGCAGTTTGGAGTTCTGTGAAGGTGACTTTGGTTTGTCTGGAGTGAAATGATTTGATATTTTAGCCTCTCTTCTGCGCGACCACTGCACATTACCTGCAACCCTCCAAGCGCTGATGTTGATGTGCATCCCAGAGTGGCAAATTCTGCCTCTAGATTTTCATTAATGCTGATTTACCAACATAAGATCATGAAAAATTCCTCTGCAAATACGTCGACCACAGAAATGCTTGTTTTTGATGGAAGAACAGTATCACATTCATTTATGGTTTCCCTACACATCAATACGTTTGACTGTGTGCGTCTCTTCATAAGTGAATAAAAGGAAGATTGGTTATCTCCGTGATATCTGTGATACTGCACGACGTCAAGGAAACGGCATGATTAGTAAAAACTGACATACATACCCAAGTTTCACAATACTCAGACCTTTATTTAATCTCAGAAAACTCTTTTTATCTCCTTGACACTCCCCCCCCCCCCTCTCTCTCTCTCACACACACACACACACACACACACACACACACACACACACACACACACACACACACACACACACACACACACATGCTGTTAGCAGATCTGTATGAAGTACCTACATATGGTGAACAAAAGGTTTGCAGGGGAGTGAAAGGAGAAGCGGAACAAAAACAAATAAGTAATGAAATTATAACAATACAGAGAGAGAGAGAGACATAGAGAAAGAGAGGGAGAGAGAGAGCAGCGCTGCCACAATAGCGGGGAACAATCGTGCCGCGTCAATGGAAAAGGGGAGGTGGGGGGGGGAGAGGGCTATCTGGACAATAGAGCCGGTGACAGGAGCACAATGACTGCAGTGTTTTCAATTAGACATTATCTCATAGACAGAGTGGCAGGTCTCATTGTGCGAGGGGGCTATTTCAGGGCTGCCTTTGTGTGGGGCAGTGCCACAGTCCCCCAACCCTCCTCGACCCCAACTCACTGAATCCAACCCCCTTCGCTGTGATGTCCCCACAGAGGCCCTCTTATCTTGTGTGCGGCTCCGCGCAGAGTTTAAGCCTTTTATGTGGATTGTTATTTGCCTTCTATCAGCAGAGGGCAAAGTGTAGCTGGATACATGAGCCGGCGTGGAAAAAACAGCGCGCGGAATGTTAGCGGGCCCGTCTGAAGCCGTCCGACCCACCTGCCATGTTGAGTCTCACACTAAGAAGGGTTTCCGAATGCGGCCTTCGTGCTCCGGAGCCTTTTTTCATGCATCACTATCAGCTCAGTCAGGTCATTGTGGTCTTTTTTTTTTTTTTACATCTATAGGGCAATATTTGCAAAATGCAGCTAACACATTCATCTCAAAATGCTTCCGCTGTGTTGTTTTGCTGCATTCAGCGGATGAGGCATCGGAAAAAAGGGTGTTGCGGTGGGCTCGATTCTCAGAACTATTGCGAACTTTGCTTATCGACCGGGAGCATCTGTCACATTTTGACACGCTCACATACAAAAAAAGGCTGTTTCGGCCAACCTGCGGTTAGCATGTGTGTTAATCGCACGGCCCTTTTGCCTGTTGATGGGGACACCTGACGTTAATGCACCCACAAGCAGATCAGCTCCATCGCTGTGATATTGTGTCAGCGAAGCAGAATATTCATCTGAGGTTTTTCCACTCTCGGTGTTTATCTCAGGGGCCCTCCGCACACAACAGTGTGTCATTGGTGCTCTGTTGCAGGTGATCAGGAGTCTCACTATTCAAAAGATGTTTGTGTTCACTCACTATAAGTGCTTCTGTATTCAAAAGATTCATTTTGAATTCATTAAGGCGTTGAGCAGCTCCGCTTCTTGCTGTGGATTTTCACATGTTCTAACACGTTTTCCAATTAATTCCACTATGGCCCACTTTCCTTTGTTGTGAATGTTTTGATTGTTGCAGAAAAATTCAATTTGTTTCTATGTTTTCTCAATGAAATTATATTTTCATCCTGACATCAATGAACGCTTCCATTGGGGCATCAATCCCGTGACCAAAGATGCAGAAAGTGTAATAAAACGCACAGAAAATAACAGAAATAATCTATTAAATATGTCACACTAATGGCCCAAAACCCAACTCATATCATCACCATATTGTGGAACATTTAGAGCTCACGGCCCAACATACGGGACCACATCTATTTAAAAAGGCCAAACCAAAGAACCCAAGTGTTTCTGATCCATGTGCAAATCTCTGATCTGATAAGATCTGAAGCTAATATGTTTGCAGGTCTGCGAGCTGCCGGGCGAAGCAGCAGGTCCTCAGATAGAGCTGGTGTCTCACTAATGTCGCCGTGGTGACACCAGTCGAGTGACCTGATTCCAATCTGTAACATCAGGATCTGACAACCTCAGAAAAGAAGTGGCAAACTGGGACACAGGAAGACAGTGTGGGTAATTGACTTCAGTTCAGGTCACGGTTGTTATGATTCGTTGCGTGTAGATTACGGGACACAACGCCAGCAACTGTCACTGTGGTCACAACGGCCTTGTTGTTGTCGCACCTGGAACAGAAAAGTCCCCAGTAATGTCCCAGAATGTGATGTCTGTCACACACACCACAATAACTCGGACTTTGATCAGCAGGATTTAGCTTTTCTCTCATCTTTCTAGCATCTTCTTAGCTTTCCCCCCCCCCCCCCCCCCCCCCATTGTCGGCGGTTTTTGGGCCGTCTCGGCATTTTTGTGCTTTGCTTAGCGGTAATTCTGTCCTCAGAGCGTTCCTACAAAGTGCTCGTGAAGGACCTTCAGAGGTGATTTAGTGATTGCCTTTTTTCCTCAGAGTCGTGACAACAGGCATGAGAAATCAGCCGCACGACTTTTTAGCACTTCAAACTTTCTGGACGCCCTCCAAAAAAAAGGCAAATAATAAAGAGGTATTAAAGGTATTAAAGAGATAATCAAGGAGCATCCAACTGCCTTTGTGTCCTGTTGTGCCCCTCCCAAGGTTCACCTATCAGGTGTGCACAGGCCCCTTCATTAATTTATGGGTGTGTGGTTGTGTGAACAGGCAGCAACTAATCACAATCTCCTGTTACCTGTAGCGGTTGCACCCTTGTGATTACGCTGTTAGCATAAACGCAGCAGGACTCGCACAGCACCGCGTCACCGTCTACACCTAAAAAACATCATTAAAGACTGAATTTTGTGCCACAGAAGAATAAATTTTCAAGCTAATTCAAGCTATCCCGCTCGTTGCGAGCATTTGTGCTACATTCTCTTATTTCATGCTGAATTACTGACGAGGAATCACAAAAGTGTCGTTCTCTGAACATCCTGGGACACTGCTATGGAAACGCTGCTGTTGGAGGCTCTGCTTGTTTGTTTCCCTGTGAGGCTGCCGACCGCGACCAGCAGCTCAGTGCAGCTAATGTAGCACAGCCGACCTGGCACAGCAAATGAGGCAGAGGGGCACCGCACAGCCAGGGGTGCCGGGGTGCCGGCCCACTCACAGAGCCTGGTAAACAACCCAGAACCCAGAGGGGAATAAAGCTCAGAGAGCGTCTGCCTGTCTGCCTGTCTGCCTGTCTGCCTGTCTGTCTGTCTGTCTGTCTGTCTGTCTGTCTGCCTGTCTGTCTGTCTGTCTACGTTTAATGAAAAAGAGGAACAAAAATCAGATTGACATTGTTAAAAGGTCATTTTTATGATTCTATGATTCCCCCCCCCCAAAAAAATAAAACAAAGTATGGTAACCTTGACAACGGGATTACAGTACCTGTGAAAAGGTCCAGACCCTGTTGGATCCAGACTGTGATGGATCCATACCCGGTTGGATCCAGACCCTGTTGGATCCAGACTGTGATGGATCCAGACTGTGATGGCTCCAGACCCTGGTAGTAAAGAATTAAATATAAAACAAAGTTGTTAATTGTCTGTAGAAGAAAGCAGGATTTTGAGGGGGAACCGATCTTATAGTGCATCTTTGCAGACGTCTGCGCTCTAGAAGTGGCAGCTGTTCGTCTATATGGTTCAAACCCTAATAAAAGATAATAATCAGAAGGTTGTGTTGGTGCTGACGGGCTGAAGGTTGACACTCGGCGTTCTTCTCTCCATCGTCGGCTCGTTTTGTTCCGAGCAGAACAGCTTTCAGAGGAAAACAATGACGTCTTTCAGCCTGCAACAAAGTCAATGTTCATCACCCCAAAAATCCTTCAAGAAGATCAAGAAAGAAGAAAAAAAATCCATAAAGTTTTTATTCTGCCCTCTTCATCAAGGTCTTCTCAGTAATGAATATAAAAATGATTATTAAAACCTTCTTTTTTTCACAAAAGAAAACAATTTTTCCCTGATATCTTTGAGTGTTTGTAACTGGAATCAATAATTGAGTGTTTTTTATTTCCACCAGTCGTTCGTGGGACATCGACGCGGCTGCTAAAAGCTCAAATATCCCCAAATTTACCAACCAGTGTTTTTGTTGCAGCTCAGCTTCCTGCTCAGTTCTGCAAAGACTCTTCCTGGAAATGAAGCTCTTATACGAGGGGGGGGGGGGCAACAACTCATTTATCTCAGTCAGTGGTCAGTGGTGGCCCAACAAGTTCTATATAGCAACACTCTGTGTGTGTGTGTGTGTGTGTGTGTGTGTGTGTGTGTGTGTGTGTGTGTGTGTGTGTGAGAGAGAGAGAGAGAGAGAGAGAGGGGCATTAGTGTGACAACATTAACAAAGGGAGGAATAGAAAGAAAAGGGGGAAGATGAGTGAAAAAGGAGAAGTGTAGAGGAGGGTTTTGTAATCTTGGTATGGTGGTGTTGTGCCGTCTCCATGGCGACAGGCACAAAGGCCTGTGGTTGGCCATTGATGGCTAATTGTATTCTTCACAGCTCTTTTGTTAATTGTTGTCTGCCCAGCTCCTACTTCCTGCTGGGCCACGGCACAAAGCCACGAACAGGAGGGATTAGAAATGGCACATCAGCTCTGCAAGTGTTCAGCCAAGCTCCTCTACCTCTCTGCCTTTCATTTTCCTCTCCTCCCTCTGCCCCCCCCCCTCTCTCCCTCTCTCTCTGCCTCCCTTCCTTTTATCTCAATGCCGCGTGTGCTCTCCTGACCCTGTCAAGTCTTTTCTTCTCCAGCGCTCCCCCTGAATACGTCTTCACTTCTTTGGTTCCATTTTCTCCTGGCTCCACGTCGACGTTCTCACCCAGCGACCAGCTTTCTGCTCCACCGTCCGCACTCGCTGATGTTTGACTCCTCTGGACAATCTGGTGAACGCCATCATGTATAGAAATCCTCCCGGTTGACGTCGCCTTTGTCTGCTCACCCAGAGAGAAACGTGATAAACAGACGTTTAAACCTTCACCAGTTGACGCTCGACTCTCCGACAGCCAAGAGCAGTCATTACGGCTCAGATGGACGGAAGCACTGAGCAAATTAAATGTTCTATCAATCCAGCCGCTGATTGGTTCACTTGTGTTATTGTGTCGTTCGTCAACACTACGGGAGAGGATGAAGGACGGAGGCGACGGCAACAGGAAAAAAGGTCTTATTTCACAGGGTTCCTGTCAGGATTATGTGGTGAGTCCGTTGATAACGGGCCTGCAGTGAACCGGTTGCCCTGGCGACACTGCTGATGTTAAGAGCAGCTAATTGTTGCTGCATTTGCAAGAGATCCAATTCAAAATGTAAAGAGTCTGTTTGGAGGGGCGGGAGGTCCCAGCGGGGCTGGTGCTGGACGGAGCTGTGCAGGCACACACACGTCTCAGAACACACACACACACAGATCATCATCATCACCATCATCACCGACATCATCATCATCATCATCATCACAATCATCATCATCACCGCCATCATCATCATCATCATCATCATCATCATCGCCATCATCATCATCACCGCCATCATCATCATCACCATCATCCCCATCATCATCATCATCACAATCACCATCACCACCATCATCATCACAATCACCATCATCATCATCACCACCACCACCATCATCATCATCACCACCATCATCATCATCATAATCACCGCCATCATCATCATCATCATCACCACCATCATCATCATCATCATCATCATCACCACCATCATCACCATCATCATCATCATCATCATCACCACAATCATCATCATCCTTTATTCAAAGGTGCAATAATTAGTAAGTAAAATTAGTAAAAAAAAAATTGTACTTACTATAATTAGTTGCTTTAATTAGTAGTAAATTCTTATTTTAGCAATAGCCTGCTAGGAGGCAAAGAGAGGGAGCTTAAGTACATATTCAGGGAAACAAGATCCCTTCTCACATGCAGGTGGATTAAATTTACACCTGTGCTGTGTCAAAAGATCAGAGGGTCGTTACCACGTTGGTGATGATAAAGGTGACCCAACAGGAGACCCAACAGGAGACCCAACAGGTGACCCAACAGGTGACCCAACAGGAGACCCGACAGGAGACCCAACAGGTGACCCGACAGGAGACCCAACAGGTGACCCGACAGGAGACCCGACAGGTGACCCGACAGGAGACCCGACAGGAGACCCAACAGGAGACCCAACAGGAGACCCAACAGGAGACACAACAGGTGACCCAACAGGAGACCCAACAGGTGACCCAACAGGTGACCCAACAGACCCGATCAACCTGCAGTTCACCACCAGTTTCTCACAGCTCAGTCAAACCGGAAGCTGAACGTCTAAAATCAGTTCCAGTTAATCGGGTTAAATGATTTAGACCCACTTGTTCCCCTTTGGTGGGATGATCGATAACAACACTTGGACCTGTGATAGATAATATCACATGTTCAACACCCAACCTACATCTGGACCCCAGAACCAGCAGACGGGACAGGACAGATCTGCTGTTTACCCACATTCATGTCAGGGAACAAACTGGTTTGGAAAATCAGCAACACATTTTAAATGATTGTATTTCTAAATAACATCAATAGTAATAAAAAAAATGGATGTCTGACATGCGTGTGCATGTAGGAAAGCAGCAGAAACCAGAATTAGGCTGCTGGGCTCGGGCTGCCGATGGCTGGGACCCAGCAGACTCCGCTTTATTGACATGACGCGGCGTCAGTGGCGGAGAGGCGTTCGCCACCTGGAAATCAGTCCCTCTCCCTTTAAGTGGGAGGTGAGCCGGAGGGCGCTGCGGACGGTGAGTGCTGGAGAGCAGAGCAGAAAGTCTCCGGGACCGGCAGAGACAGAGCAGGGCTGCGCTCTGCGTCTCCGACACCTTTACGCGCCACAGCACCGTCCCCCGGCAGCGCCACCACCGCAGGCAGCGACCCCCCGCAGCTCGGACGGAGCCTCTCCGGGGCCCCTGCGCACGGACCGAGCGGCAGCCGCTGTCCCGCAACACTGCGCGGTGCCGTGAATGCGGTGAGGAACTACCGCCGGGGAGGAAGAGCGGGAGTACGGAAGTTTTCTCTCTCGTCTCACTGGTGAGTGAAGACTTTACAAAGTGTGAAAGATCTTTTCCCCGTGCGTCAGAACTCAGCGGAGCGTCGCGTTTGCTTTTGAAACTTTCTAAAACTTCACTTTGGGACATTGTTGTAAAGTTTCGCGGTGGCGCTGAACCATCATCCTCATCTGACGCGCAGTCCGTGACATCTTCAGTGTGCATGTGCCAGAAATTTCAGGCTCACACTATAATCAGGTTTGATGGTGAGGAGGAGGGTGATGATGATGACAGGCAGATGCAGTGGAGCAATTTCAGCTTATTCGGGTCCGATGATTGTTTTTTTAATTTCGGTTTCAGAATCATGTGATTGTTCTTTTTAAACTAGCTCTTGAGGAAGATACTGTCATCAGCTCTGTTCTGCAGCTCTGATGCAGAGTTCAGGGTCTCTGCTCTGTGAAAATGTCAGTTAATTGAGGAATTAACTGAGAAGGTGGTTTTACTTTTAGAGGCAGACTGTAAACTGGAACCACACGGGAAGCCTAATCTGTAGCCTGTCAGCAGACAGACGGGGGCTTTTCTCCTGCCTCAGCCCCACTGGTCACCCACGTCCAGCCCCAGGAGCCATCATTTCTGCATCAGATGACGGCTCGTTTCCGCTAGATCCTCTTTATATTGACAGAAACCCAACGTGCACTCAACTTTACATTCAAACTCTCAGGAGTCTCTGACCTCCGTCTCTTTCTGTAGAGCTGCATGTGTGCATCAAGCTGTTCCACTACAAACACTCCTCTCTCTCTCTCCACACACACACACATACACACACACACACTGAATAAACTAGGAGTGGTTTGCCGTTTCAACCTTCACCTCTGCCACCACTCCCTCAGGTGAATGGGTCCATGGAGGACGACTCCTACCTTCTCTCTGCTGTCGCGCTAACAGTAGCCAAAGCTGTTCGAGTCCCCTCATGGGATTATTCAGACACATTGGCCATAACGTGATTAGAGTATTGAGATTGGTTCTCCTCTACGGCTGCAAAAATGTTGCTCCAGCATGTTTCTACGGTAGCCTGGTGTGGACAGACAGCCTGCAACACAACCTTGCTCTGTGCGTTTCAGAAGTTGTCAAGGTTTGCTGTGATTTGTTCAATATGTTTCATGAACAGCACCGCTGATCGTTTGGAATAACAAATCGATGCCTGCGCCTCATAAATATTCTGCCCCTGCAGATGTCCTGAGCAAGGACAAGGTCCTTGTGAGGACCCTTTTGTAATTATAATGTTTTTATTTTTATTGTTAATTCCACCAAGACCTACAGAAAGAGTTGGTGTAACCCCAGCAACCCTCAAATCAATAGGAAGTCACCCATTTTGGATTGAATAGTCATTTTTGGGCCTATTTTCTGGCCTTTTCTCCACTCTTGGCCGTTGATGGAAATCCTCTCGGGGATTACATTCGATCCCGCTGAGAATTGGTGCACATCAACGAGGCGAGATGGGAATCTCAAGTTAGCAAAAACTAGAAAAGTGGTGAGAGCAATTGCCTGGAAATGTAATTTTGAACAACTCTCAGTACCACATATTAAACTTGTGTTTAATGTAATTCCATCTGATGGAGTCCTGCGCATGGGCGGGGCACTACGCCTCAGTAGTGCCCCCTTGAATCTAAAAACAACCCTTTGATGAGGGGTTTTTAGTAGGAGGATGAAAAGTGGTAGACTGATAAACAAAAGGCTCTGGCACCTCCAGTCTAAAACAAACAGGAAGACGGCCATTTTGATTTAAATGTTTAATTTGGGCCTGTTTGAGCCAATTTCCCCACCTGCTAGTTGAATGAAATCCTCTTTAGGAATGAGTCGCTCCGAGACCCAAACATCAAAGGAAGAAAGAAAGAACAAAGAAATAGGAACAAAGATGAAGGAAAGGCCAGGGGTCACAGGAGAATGGAGAGAGGGGGGGCAAAGGAGAGCGAAGGCCTGTTTAATGCCGCTTGTAGCTTAGATTATACTTGTTATTCTTTGTTTTGTGTTTTTTTTTTATGTGGGTATTTTACGTGCTTGTGTGTCCTCTACATGGGACGCATCCACAAGGGCAGCGGAGCAGACAAAGGTTTTGTTATTTTTTCCTCCTCCTGACCTCCTATATCCTGTGGACATTGTTCTCTGAATCCTATTGAAGCAGCAGTCCACAGAGACGCACCACAGCGGAGAAGAATGGGGTGTCTGTAGTCCTTCATCGCAGTGTGAGGCCGAGCCAATCACACGGCACAATGCGAGGTTCTGGGAAACCTGAGGATGTTTTTAAATGAGAACCTTGATCCGCATTGTCTGCGCTGGAGGAGTGAGCAGGGCAGCTAATCTTGAAGGGGGTCCTTGGGCTGATAAACATGACAGGTGACGGATTTATCCAGGCCCAATTCTTCCCATCAGCGTCTTCTCTCAAATGGATCAGAACCGATCTATTGATCTGTCTTAGAGGGAGCAACTGAGTTAGCAACAGTTTTGATGTTGGGTTCATCATTTGACTGGTATCAACACTGCAGAGGAGCAATAAGAGCATCACCACCATCGACCAAACCTCCACTTGGAGGTAGAACTGATTCCCCGTGAGGTGTTATCTCTTTTTAACTGTCATGTAGTTTCAGTCATAAAACACGTTTTCTTTTCACAACAACACAACCTTTGACTACTTGCCAGACAACACAAGACTTAGGAATCCTTCGCCAGCAGCTCATAATAATTTTTCGCTCTTCTCCGGTAGTTACTGGACTATAACTGGCACTTATAGGTGTTTTTTCAAGCCTTGATGGGCTGCAGCAATTTACTCGGAGTTAATTACGAGTATGTACTTAAAGTTTCTATTCACAGCTGGCTCTTATTGTCCGACCTGTTGGCTGGAAATTATTCGCATTGCAATTTACGTCTTCACGTCCTTGACAGGCGGTTCAAGTCTCCAGTGCACAGTATAATTCCACATGTAAACACTGATGTAGCTTGCGTTTCCCTTGGCGATGATGTAGGCCGCGCAACAATGCCTGCGTCAGCTGCTTAAGTAGAATGGGATCGCACTTGTAGGCTCAAGGAAAATGTGCACGAAGCACCTGAAAGTGGACTGAAAATGAGGAGACGTAACGGTTAATTAGAGCCCCGAGTATTCCACTTTGCAGCCTGCGGTTGTCGTGCTGTTGCACAGATTCTTTGCCAACTCCTCAGTGCGCTGAGTGCTGCGTGTGGCATTAAACTTTATGTTTTGAATAATCCAAGAATGTAGTCCGACCACAGCACCATCCGGCGTGGAGGACGTTTCACGCTTCACCTTTTGCGGCCACGTAGCGCCCTCCATGGAGTGGCTTTTATTCCAGTATGTGTCTCAATAATGAAGAAAAAAAAAACCCAAACAATTCAGCATAATGTGATGAGAAGGTGTGCACGGGGTCGCTCTTCCTGGGCGGTGATAAAGTCTTATTTCAAAGATGGGCCACAGTCAGAGACACCGAGAGGCAGCAGCAGCAGCAGCAGCAGCAGCAGCAGCAGCAGCACACAAACTCACACAAACCACCCCGTCAGCTTTGACACACAATTTCAAGGTAAGATTCCACCTTTAGACGCAGCAAGCTCTCGCAGAAGCACAAACAAGTTGATTGTGATTAGTTTGCCTCCTTGCTTGCAAGGTTAAATACCTCTTAGACTTTTTACCTCTTTATATCGCCACCTTTTGTGCGGTTGTTTACGTGCGCGTGCTAATGTGCAGCTCTCACCGAGATGGGAGCTGGGCTCTGTGAAGCTGAAGGTTAAACAGGGATTTTGAATATTTTGTGTCATTGGCGCTGATTCTGTTCAGCACATCATGCTGCAAAGTGTGTTCATCTTCTGCCAGCTGGGCTCTGAATGTGCACTCATAAGCTCATAATAAGGTGCTAATAATGCAGAAGTAAAGCCCACACCGTCAGACACGGCGCGCTAATAACGACAGCTGCAAATCCAGTTTTTGTTTAAGAAGAAAGAGCGGAAGCGTCCCTGAACAGCAGCTTACATTTCTCATATCGCTTTAGAACACTAATCCAAAATATAAATAAGACTTTTCTCTCTCTTGTCTGGTTCTCTGTTCTAAGCATCATTCAGTGTTTAAAAACACGCTCCCACAGGTTCGAGGTGTGTTTAAGGAGTTGTGTGGAAGCTTTTGTGTGGAGGTGCGTGGCTTCGTGTGTTTGCCAGAGTGCCATACCCACAGGTTTGTTTTGTCTCGCTGTTCCCATTATGATCCTCACATAACTGCAGCGTATTGTTCTCCACACGAGGCATGAAGGAGCAGGTTCACGTGGGGGGGGTTGTCACGGTAAAATGCTGTCAATTATGCGTCTGAGACGAAAGTGTCACGGGAGAAAAAGTTTGTAATGGAAATGACCTCTAGTGTACAAGCAGCCTGAATAAGCAGCATAAAGGATGTGTAGGTTTAAAAGGATTGATAAAAATGTGTTTTTCTCATGACGAATACGTGGGAAAAATCAAGTGTTTTATGCTACACAAAAGGATTTAATGTGATTTGTTTGTCCTCAGAGGTCATCTGCTTGATTGGCGAGCGGTTGCCCCGTAAGCGGTCCACTTGTTCATTTATGTACGATTTTGAGAATTGAACCAAAAACCTTTGATGCCTGAGTTCTGCGCAGGACTCAAACCACCTGCCTGTTTCCCGTCCTCATAGCTGTCCTCAGACTCCAACACGGCGCTGTTGTCGTTGTGGGGTTGTGGATTTAAAACGAACCGTAGCGGTTTGAAATGCACGTTCCTGCGCACGTTATTCAGGTGCAAATAAGAGCGACCGCATGTTTGCTGGATCAGCACCTCGCAGCAAACGTTCATCCATAAAGGTTCGTTCATTTCACAGCAGCGGTCGCGTCTCCAACCGCTCAGATTTGTCTTTGCTCCTCCGAACAGGTGAAAAAGGTCAAATTCTTCAGGGCACCTTTGACTTGATCTTCTGTAGCTTCTGGCCCTTAAGTATCTCCAGGGTGCCGATCTAAACCCTCAACCTCCTCTAAACCGGGTGGAAACATTCGCTTCATGCAGCATCATGTTCTACTGTGTAGAAGAAATCTCTAATGCTAGTTTTAGGTGTGGATTTTGGTGTCAGCAGCTGTGCCGGGTTACGCTCCACCAGGCTGGTTTATCTGCTTCGGCTCATCCAGCTTTGACTCAATTATGCTGAAGAGGAACCAGGATTATTACACGAGCCCGTTTCAAAAGCAGCCCCTCGCAGCTTTAGGTGGCCCCCGAAAGGAGACAGATCAGTCATTTTCTTCATTTTGGCTTTGCAAAAATGAGTTTGAGTTTCACAAATAAAGTCTGGTTACTCTTCATGTCGGCTCTTGGTCGGAGCACCTTGTTCCGCATCTGGGTTTTTCCCCTTTGGTGAGCTCTCGGTTGAGAAGATCCAGGTGGATTCTACAGTATTTCACTGTCTTTCACTCCTTTTCTTTCTTGCCTCTGTTGTTTCTCCTGCTAACGGGCTACAAAAACAGAGATTTCCCACCATAGTCCAGTTAAATCTGTGGGCCTGCGAGTCTTTATGGATCCCATAGTTGAACTTCAGACATGATCTCCTGTTTATTGGAGCTGGTTAGGACTCGTGGGGCTAAGTTGTTTTGTAGCATAAGCAGCCATACTTGAGGGAAAGACACATTAAGGCCCCCCGCTGTGTCTCAACGTTCAGATGAGAAGGACCTCTGCAGAATCACCTGTTGTGCTCCTTACTGCTCAAAGACGTTTCCATAGTAACATTTCAGAGCCATGGCCCCCACTCCTATAAGACCCTGGGCAAACATAGACCCCCGCCACCATTACAAACTCCATAAAACACACATGCATTCTTGCACGCACGCACACACATATGCTGTGCACACGTGGTTGCTCTCAAGAAGCCGCCGTGAATGGAGTGAGGATATAAAGTGTGCTGGGCTAAAAGAGCGGGTACATTGTGAGAGTAGGGCCTCCTTTGTCTGAGCTAGCCTGAAGGGGCAGGGGTGGAGAGCAGTGGGGGGGTTTGGAGGATGAAGAAAAAACATGGCTTTCATACACATCCTTTCTTCCCTTCCTCTTGTTCTATCTCTTTATTGGTACCGTGTTTTGTCTTCCCTGTACTCCTCCCCCCTTCTTCCCCCTCCTCTCCTATAAATGCCACAGTAGCCTTTTGCTAGCTGCCACAATGGACGACCTGTTTCAGAGGGAGAGAGAACGAGAAAGAGGGAGATGAAAAAGAGAAATGGCTGCCTTTTAACCTGCGCTTCTAAATGGCGGAAGAATAAAGCATCAGTGAATAAAGCCGGAGTTCTGGTCTCCCTCTTTCCTCCCTCTTCAGTCTTTTTGTGAAGGGCGCTGTTGTGTCATCAGTCTATTTTTACTTCTTATTTAGAGAAACGGCGAATGCTTGGGGTGGGTGGGGGGGCTAGAATGGCAGGGAGATGTATAATTACTGTTCATACGTAACACTTACAAAAAAACTTGCCTGATGTAAGATAGAAACCTCAGCCTAGACCCCCGTAAACTCCCCTGGTATTGTTACAGGTCAGCGTCCCGTTTGTCTCTGACAGGAATTGTCCTTGCAGAGAAACACGGGTTTAAAAATGAATGGTCAAAGCAGCGTTGGGTGTTTTCATGCTGACGCCTCCACCTGTGTGAGCTTCTGATGAGCTTCTCCTTTAACTGTGAGGGATTCCCACCTCCAGAAACACTTCGTTTTGAAGCTGCGCTCCATCGATATTTCCCATTTCCCGTCATATCGGCGTTAAAAGCTGTAGCTTGGGAATTAATTTGATCTGGATTATTTAGGTGGCCCTGGTCTGATATGGCAGCAGACCAAAGTGGCTTTCTCTGAGAGCCTCCTGGTCACGGATGGGTGCTCGAATAAAAACGAGACGATCTCGTTGGACAGAATGTAGTCGCATACGTCGCCATGGCCGATCCTCCGGTAGCTTTCACTTTCCTCCCTTCTCCTCCTGTTTGAACCAGACATCAGTCCAAGTTTAGCGTCTGGCCCTACGCAGCCGAACATCTTCTTTCTCTTCTGAGGATCAAGAAGAGCGTTTTGAGATCCGAGCCGCCGTCATGTGCTTTGAGAGCTTTATTAAACCTCCAGAACCTGAAAGAGGAGAACACGTGAATGCAGAGAAGTTTTGTAGATTCATCAGTGATGAATTTTCCCTCCGAATTTTTATACGGAGTCAATTTTCCATCACACCATATCTTCATCATCAGAAAGGCTGCGGTGGTAACAGGCTGGTTCCTCGGTTCCCTCTCTGTGTGTGTGTCTCTCTCTCACACACACACACACCACACACACACACACACACACACACACACGCACTGTCTCAGTGAGAGAGATAAAATAAGACAATAAAAGAAAGACAAAAATGAGGAAACTGAATATGTGATCTCGATGAGCGTATTGTTGGGACTCTGCATTAGTGGTCCAGCACCCTTGACATCAAAAGGCCAAGAGAACAGAGGAAGAGAGGGGAAGGAAAAGAGAAGAGGGCACAGCTTTTGTCTCCAGTCAAGAGAGCTCATTCCCTAATGAGTCCAGTGTGAGGCAGCTTTGTTTCAGAGATGTGTGTGTGTGTGTGTGTGTGTGTGTGTGTGTGTGTGTGTGTGTGTGTGTGTGTGTGTGTGTGTGTGTGTGTGTGTGTGTCTCGTTACCTATTGAGGGATCATTTAGAAAATGCTGACCTTACTGGGACCAGTGCCACACAAGAGACGAGTCGTCCTGAACTGGAGCTTAGGAAACCTCCCCCATACATTTCTTTCATTCACCACTAACTTTGCTGACGAATGCAACGGAAATGAAGCCGGGAAATTTGCATCTCGGTCGGCCACGTTCGATTGTTGCTGCGCTCGTCTGTCAGCCGCGAGACCCAGAGCAGAGCATCATTAATTTACTGACTCTGAGAGGCGTCCCCGCTGTGAAAGACGGCGCTGCTCCTCGTGTCTGACAGTGACGTGTCGGTGTGATCGTGCTCATTATCGTTCTGAGTGCTGATCCTGACAGGTCAATAACTGCTCCGCTCTGTAAACCATCTCATTCTGTGGCTGAAACTCTGACAACAGCACAACGGAAAGCACCAAAATGATCCCGAAGCATCACAAAGGAGGAACCCACAGATGAGCCTGGTGCATCTGCTGTGTTTACCTGTGGATGATGCTTTAGCTACGACTCTGACGAGATAAGCTGGACGCTGGAAGAGGAAGCGACAGGTTCCTCTTTACAGGCCGACAACCCGCCACGGAGAACCAGCGTTCCTCAGAACGGTGCAGCAGGACCAGACGGTGGTCAACACCTGCTTGTTCTGCTGACCACCACCAGCCTCACTGAAGCTGAAGGAGTGATGGAGGTGGAGCTGGAGGTGTAGAAGAGGTTCTCAAAAACACATGTCCCGTATGTCAGGGGGAAGTTGCATTAGTTCAATCTTTCATTCTTCCTCCCAGCTCCACGTTTCAAATAGCAGCAACAGAGGAGCCTGGATGTCCTGGAAACCGTCGTCGAAAACAAATCCGGTCTGTTCGGAATGAAATCGCACCGGTTTCGATGTTTCCGTCGGGCCCGTCAGAGCTGCAGCAACGGTTACCTGCAACAACGTGCTGATTATGCAAATCAGGCTGCTGCGCTGTGGTATTTGAAGAGGTTCTTTGTGCTTCCCCCCTCCAGAGTGGGGTGGGGGGGGGTGTCAGAGGTAACTGAAGTGGGGCGTTAATGACGAGGGAGCGAGCCCGTCTCCATGGCTTGTGTGCAGAAAGGAGAAATCTCTCCATTCACCAGGGCAGCAGAGGGTCAGGAATATTCTAAATGTCCTTTATCTTGAGCATTTTTTTAACTTTGCATATTCCCCCAATTATTTATAACCTGCTTAATGAACAAAAGCGACACGTTTTAGACATTTTTATGCAAAGGGTGAAATGCAGGTTAAGGAAAACAAGGCAAGTTAGATAATATAAAGATAATAAAGAACATCTTTAGTAGAAGGAAATGTATACAAAGTATGTGTGGGTTGGGATTGCGTGTGTGTGTGTGGGTGGGTGTGTGCGCTTTTATTGAGGTGCGGTGTGTCCTTATGATGTTTTTACCCGCGGGCCCTCAGCCAAGCCTTGCAGGCAGTCGCTGGCACTGATCGCTACATCATCTTATCATCCCCAAGTAAATAGTGCGAGCTGTGAAACATTTCCCAAACATTTGTTGATGCGCTTCACACCCGTCTGAACAGGACCAGAAATGCATCGTTTAGGCTCACAAAATGCAGTCAGAGCGCATCAGTGCAGGCGTTCTCGTTCAGGAGAGGAGTGGGTTTGAGCTCTGCTCATTGACCGATGTGATTTTCAGGTTTGGATGCCCCCCTTCAGGGAACAGCCACCCCTCAAAGTGACTGCAGTCATCATTTATCAATACGCAAACCTTTAAATGTCTTCAACGGCGTCTTGCACGCCATCTCTGTGTGCTCTGCTATTCCGCCTGTGGCGTCGGTCAGACAGGGAAACGGATTATAAACTCCCCCAAGGCTCCTGTCAAAGGGAGAAGAAAGAGAGTGAGAGAATAAGAAAATAAAGGAACAAAAGAACAGCACTGGGAAACAACAGAAGGGTTCTTCACTGACAGTCCCCTCGGGGGAGGGGGGGGGGGGTTGACATGTTAAAACTTGTTTGCTAACTGAAGGTTTTGTGTGAAGTGATTCTGTGTCACGAGAATTGTAACGTTCAAACGCTGTCGGCGCTCACAGGAGGGTAGCCGATGTGTGTCTGGGGTGTCTGTCTCTGTCATGCTCCATTACCCCCCCCCCCCCCACCATCAGGAGGTCGGTGGGGGGGCCAGGACAAACATGCCCCTGTAACAGCGCGCCATTAAACAAGCCGCTCCGTAATTATGTGGACTTTATTTCGGACTGTGTTTAGAGACGTTGCAGCAACAATTGGAAATGTAAAAGCTGCGTTGGTGGAGCGTGAGAGCAGCTCCGGTAACCTGATGGACCAACATCTGACCGGCTAAAATCACGGCTGGTGTTTGGGGGCCGCGTGAGGTGCTTGATGTTTTGAACACAGCGAAGTCAAGTGGAGCTCAAATGATCAGAAGAGCTGAAGACAGCGGCAGAAACCAGCGGCACCTTTCAGAGATCCCACTCAACACAGATTCCTGGTCCAAACCTCCGGTTGGTTTAAGTGTTTGTTAACGCCGCGCATGAATATTGCCAATAATGGCTAGAGTTGTGCAAACAGACCCAAATAGCTCTAAAACTATACATCACATCTCATCTTTTGACGTCTCGGTGGAAGCAGCCGAAGAGTTCGATGTATAAAACACGCATGTTGTTGAAAACTTGTGTCATTAAGATAGAAACATTTTAAGGCCAATGTGGGCCGATAATATCGAGGCCAGGCAGGAGCAGTGGGGAAAAGGGTGCCTTGCTCAAGGGCACCCCAGCCCATGGGATTTGAACCCTCCTGTTACCAGACCAGTTACCAGTTCCTTTCCTCCCAGCCACGGGTTTGTCCCCTGGTCGTAAACGTTCCCACCCTGCTGCTTCCAGCAGCTGCTTCCACGTCTGTTTTATTGTGATTTCAAAGCAACTTGTGGCGTGCGCCTATAAAACCTGAACAACCCTGCAGGGGCTCGGGAGGACCAGGCCTCAATCCGATACCCTTCAACAAAGGCAGCGCTATGCAACTAATGCAGGCCACACGCGCGCACACACTGTTGCATATAGGCCAATTTTGCATTTAAGTAGATGTGAGTGGTGTGATTACAAGCCGGGTTTCTATTAGTAAGACACTGTGAGCATTGTTTTTAAAAGCCCTTTTGTGTAGAAGACACACTGTGCGTGTGTGTGTGTGTGTGTACTGTACATACCAGTACACTGGCTGTTAGTGACAGATTCTCTGCATACCTTTGCGGTGGCACACACACACACACACACACACACACACACACACACACACACACACACACAAGTGTGTGAAAGACACCTGTGGCAGTTCAGCACAGAAGGGGTTGTGACCCAGGAATAACTCATTGGGTGGGACAAGACGACAGACAAAGCAGGGGTCAAAGGGTAAGTTTGTATTGTTCCCATCCTAAGTTGTGAAATTTCTCTCTTAAATAAAAATATAAAATGTCACGATCGTCCTTGATGAGCTTTATTTCTTTCCTCTGACATGTTTGCTGGTCCCTACATAGCTTTATCATTGTCTCTGTCTCCCCCACCACACACACACACACACACACACACACACACACACGCGCGCACACACCCGTAATTATGTGAACAGTCATAAACCAGGTGGTATCGATTGAGCCGAGTGCTGCAGGTTTGGCTCCCGGCTGGATTTAATGTGCTATTTGAGCGAGTTCTCTTCTGAAAACTCAACCTTGTGCAGGATGCAGAATGCACACGCACGTTTGTGCACGTTTGTGCACGTTTGTGCACGTTTGTGCACGTTTGTGTACCAGTCTACAGATGGATTTGTGCTCAAATGTAACAGTGTTTGACGGTGGCAGCGGGATGTTGTCTGAGCGTCACAGATGGAGGACGACTTTGTTCTCAGCTTGGACTGAGTGTCACCATGATAACGTTCATCTGATCCTTTAAAGATCTCACAGGCAGAAAATCTGAAGGCGGCTTTGGGGAATTTCCCTCAAACACACTCCGAGCTCACTGATGTTCAGGGTCCTGGACCACGGTAGACAGGTGGCTTTCTTCAGAACTGCAGGATGCATGAGTTGGGGAAGGTCAGGTGGGGGGTGTCTAAGCTTCGCCGTCCTTTCTGCACAACGGTGGCGCGCCGCTTTTTTTCTGTGTTCCCGAGTTGGTCGGCACATTCCGCTGGCATTGTTATCCGGCCCGTTTCCTGCGGCCGGTGGCTTTTGTCAGCCTCACCCCCATTGTTGGAACTTCCTTTGTTCCTTGGCTCTAACAATGGCTTTTTTCTGCCTCTTAATATATATGTGCACTTTCTGCCCTTGTGTGTTCTGTTTGTTTTGTTCTGCTGTCTGCTGTGTTTTTCTTTGGTCCCGCTGCAGAGCTGGAGCGCAGCCCATGCTCAGCCTCTGTTGCTCCACCTGTCTCTCCATTCATTTGTCTCCCACCATTCACTGCCACACTGCTGTGGTCCTGGGGTCATATAGGAGGAGGTCACGCTCCTAATGCCGGCTTTCTTCTTCCCCGGGGATGTTGTGAGTGTGGGTGTGTGTGACGGTGATGAGGCTCAGGTGGGGGCACGCGTGTTAAGTCTAGGTGAGGCCTCGACTGGGGACATAACACACACCCAGACTCATGTTTTGATAACTCGGTTTATCACCTTTTACTGTCACCTGTGCATTGTTCCCTTCCAGGAAATGCCTCTCTTCTGCTTCATCGCATTGTTGTAATGAAAATTCCTCTTTCTCCTGGAATGTTTTAGTTGATACTGCTCTGCAGGAAGTGATGGCTTTTAATGATGGGGGTGCAACATTGATTCTAAGAATACTGAAACAATTCTGATTGACAACAAGAGGAGTTTATTAGAACTTATGACGTGAGGTAGTGTGCCTGTTCTACTTACCTGTTTTCTTTGTCTGGCTATAAACAAGATTAACAACAACTTCTGATTTGATCCACCTTTTACGGCAACCAGACTGATTTCGTGATCTAGAAATTAAATGTACACATAAGACCTGTCGAGCTGGATGGGAACATTCCATTATTTAAGTGTATGAACACATTATCGTGACATCCCCAGCTGTATCTGACCTTAAAAGAGGATAGAACCGGTCTGTTGTATCAGTTCATCAGCAAGCTTTAAAGTTTTATCAGACATTATCTTCACACGTTGTTGTTGCTCCTTTTCTTTGTCTCTGATATCATCTAGCAATGAGCGTGACGAGTTCCCAAACCTCACCACGCCCAAAAGACACTCATTTTCATCTGGTGTTTGTCTTTCAACAGAATGGTTGAGCCGAGCCCTTCAGCACTTCTCCTCGTCTCTGGAGGAGATGTCAGCATGGCAGGCGTTGGAGTCAAAATAGAGCACGAAGAGCCTTGCAGAGGAGGAGGACTCATGACCAGCATGGACACCATCAAGACGTCTCCCTCACGTGACTGGCCAGGGAGTCACCCGCTGGAGGTCCGCCAGTTGACGCCGCCTCTCTCCTGCTCCCCTTCGGTAAGATGCCGCGTGGTGAGAGAGGCGGTCCGAACTGGGAAAAACTCTTATTGTTGTTTGAGAGCTTGTCTTTGTCTCAGCAGGATGGATCGCCAGGTAAAGAGCTGCCCCACAGGCAGAGCCCCTCGGGACAGAAGGAGCTCTCCATAAGTCGAGCAGAAGGACAAGCTAACTTCAAGGAAGGTTTGTGGCAGCACTCATGATGGCCTTATTGTCCCAGTCCTGGAAAAATCATTAAAAATGCCTAAAGACTGAGGCTAATTTTTAAGAAACATGGCTCCAAAGAGCAACAAGTGGCACCGGAAGAAGGTGTAAATATTTTCCGTTTCGGTGTGGCAGGGCTTCCTGAGAGACTCTTGCACGGTTGTTCTTCCTCGTTCTCGTCATACGTCACGAGTCTATGAGGTCACGCCGCAGTGGGGTACAAATGCATCTGTTCGCGACTCATTCATCTCGACTGTGCTTATCTGATCAAACACGAGCGCTCGGTGCATGTTTAATACTTCGGAACAGGCTCTTTGGGTAGGAGATACTGGGAACTTGAAGGTTTTCTTTCCCGTCGACCCGTGTGTGGAGCCCACTCTTCTGCACTGGATGATGTCAGAGTGTGTTGTGCAGTGAATTTTGCTGCTGATCGGTGCAAAACTCTGCAGTCTGCCGAAAATCAATACCTAGAAGTGGCACTGGTCCCGAGGAGCCAGGGTGTTTTTTTCCTTGTCTCTTTTCTGTTTGCGTCCTCGCAGGCAGGCTAAAATGCTGCTCCTGAGACTCCCCCTGGGCTCGTTCACCAGCTTCTATTCTTCTCTGTAATTTTTTTTTCTCAGGTTCTCTCTAAAAATCTGACCTTGGATTGTTCGCTGTCCAAATATTGATCCACTCAAACACTCAGAACTTCTCCCAGACACACAAACAACCTTTGCCCCCCGACACCTCGGACGTCTTCCTCAATCAAGGCCATTAGGGAAGCAGAGGAGCTTCTGAGAATGTAGCTCAGTCTGATGGATTTTATTTGCAGCAAATGTTGTTTGGTGCCACTGAGTGCACAGCAGCACAGTTCTGCTAAGTACCTGTTGTTTGCTTTTGACAGTCATTCCCACTATTGAGAAGTTGCTGAATGCAGACTGGAAGGAGAAACTTCTGGATAAAAGCACGGTGGTTGCCGGACAACTGAAAGGTCAGCTTCTGCACGCCATCAGTTTACATTCCGCACCTCTGAAACACTCCTGAGTGTTACAGCTGTCTCGCCTGCTTCATTAGACGTCGAGAGAATTTCACTTCAGAGTGGCAAACTGATCGATTCAGAACCGTTCCAGATGTACTGAACTGTAGGTCGTTAGAGTTAAATGCTGCAGTCAGATGAATCGCTGTTTTGTTGTCATTTAATCACCATAAATGCATCTTCATTATTAATTGTGTCTCATTATAAGGCAAATGGACCCATGACAATTGATAAACACTTACCATTAAACTATAAAACGGGCGGGGCGCGGCTGATGTGCTTTGGATGAATCCATGACTAATATTTGCTCCGTGTTGACCTGGTAGCTACTAACCAGAAATCCATCAATCCCCTCTGCAGAGCGTGAAAACGCCCTAAAGTTGGTCGACTGTGTTTTGCATTTTCTGATCTCAACCCTCCCAAAGAGGGCGCCGATATGTCGCTTGGAGCCGACCACCTTGATCGGGTTGCATCGGTGTTCCAGTCCAGCGAGTGGAACTGTGGCTGCACTGCTAATAACTTAACGGAGATAAACATTTTAATTAATCAGGCTGAACGTGCAAATTTCAGCATCCCTGGTTGAAACATGGCATCCATGGGTCATGCAGCTGCAGGAGATTATTTTCATGTGAAAGCATATTAGAACGTTGTCGTGTGCAATAACAGGCGTCACGACCCTCATCGCGGCTCTGCTGGATGCTCAGACTGTTTTTGGTCCCTGACCTTCAGGTACCCCAGAGTCTCTGGCTGAGAAAGAGCTGCAGTTGGTGATGATGATCAACCAGCTGAGCGGTCTGAGGGAGCAGCTGCTAGGAGCCCACTCAGAGCAGCGCAACATGGCTGCGCTGCTGCTGGAGAAGCAGCAGCAGCAGATGGAGCTGGCCCGGCAGCAGCAGGAGCAGGTACCCCTCACACCTCCGCCAACTCTGACTGAGCAAATAACACAAATACACAAATACCAGCATGTGAAGATGTGTCTTGTGTGTCTCAGATTGCCAAACAGCAGCAGCAGTTGATACAGCAGCAGCACAAGATCAACATGCTTCAGCAGCAGATCCAGGTCAGCCTCCACCACGACCCTCTTGGAGGCGGCTGCCTCAGACGCGCCACAAGTCCTGCCTAAGATGTTTTTATCCTGTCTCGTCTCAGCAGGTGAACATGCCCTACGTGATGATCCCTGCTTTCCACCCCAACGCTCAAGCCCTCCCAGTAACCTCTGAACCACAGATGACGTTGCCACTGCAGCCAATCCCGTGCAAACCAGGTGAAAACACTGAGAGAGCCACAGCACACGAGAGTGAAAACACGGACACCCTTTGTAATGACCCTTGAACTCTGGGGGCCTTGAACTTCACTTGATCATCTGTAAAAGACCAGTAAAAGATGTGACCATGGGCCCAATAATCACTCTGGCTGAGACAAACGTCTCCTGACTGGACTGTAGGTGACAAGCTGAGTCTCATCCTATTGGATCCCTCATGTGTTGGTGCATATATGACCCCAGCAGGTCAATGAAAAATGCCCTGGGCCTCTGAATTCAGTCTGATTTCAGTCATTTAAAAGCGTATTCAAGCCTATAATCACCCTTCCAATCAGGCAATAGCTCTGTCCGTTTAGGGACAAAAAGAAGGTAATCAATTCAGCCTCTTGCCCATTTTTAAATGCCTCTACCCTTCAATTCAATGCCTGGTTTTCAGCAAATACAAAGACACAAATGCAGACTTGAACAGTAGAGTTGATGGAAGCTTTCATGGACTTTGGGTGTTTGCACAGTTAACATGCATCAGAGGGTACAGCTTAGAAAGCTGCAGCCTTGTTCAACCATGCTTTCACAAGTCTGTGCCGTGCTCGCAGGTCACCTTGTGTTCTCTGCTTTTCAAACCTAAAAGACACAAGGCCACTCTTTGAAACGTCGTGGGCGGCCTGTAAGGATAACCATTCACTTGCGTTCTTTATTTCATGAAATATTTCAAGCTGTGCGAGTGCTTCAAAATGTTTTAGCAGATGAATGCTGAAAAAATGTGTAAGACTGTTCAGCCTTGTGAAAGAGGTCGGATAAAAGTTTGCAGTTAACTTTTCTTTGAAAATATCCGAGGAACGTTCTTGTTGCGGTTCGTTTCGGTTGAGTCTCCCGTCGGTCTGATTGCGCTTATTGGACTCATCCGTGCTCACTGTGATGGATGCTAATGCTACTCTGGGATAGAGGAACAATGGAAACCACAATGGGAAAGCTCCTCAGACAGCCAAGAGTTTATCTTTATGGGATGTTGCTGTCACAGACTGTACGTTTTCTAGTGTTCAGACTGGTGGTAATTCACTCCGCGTCTCCCTTTTCCACCTCTCCCAGCCGTGGACTACTCCATGCAGCTGCTGCAGAACCCTCACCCCACCACCGTCAAGAGGACCAGCAGCACCTTCCGACAGGTTCTTCTTTTGTTCGCTTGAATGTGCAACACAAACAGCCGAGGTCCAAGTCCAAGCTTTTTAATGATCAGGGTGTGTGGTCCGCAGTAGGTGTGTGCGTCTCCTTTTGTCTGCTAAGAGTAATGCGTCGCTCTTTTTTTCTGCTGAGCTGACGTGGGGAAACAACCTGATTAAACAAAAGAAAAGAGAGAATGACAAGAAGACAAAAGAGTCAAACACTACTAAGGTGTGGCAGATGTGCACGGGCTTGCCAAGCCTCTCTGCATAACTGGAATAGACGCACGCCCTTGTCCTCTGTTAAGCCAGAATGTGTGTTTACATGGCCTCACCCTTGCTCGTCTGTTATCACTGTGTTTTTAGGAAGCCAGTCAGCCCTTGAATCTGACCTCTAAGCCAAAGGGGATGGAGCTGACGAAGGCACAAAGTCCACAAAGTCTGGAGATGGGTTCTCTGGCCCTACAAGGAGCCTACAGGTCAAGAGAGCTTCATAGAGAGGTGTCCCACAGCCCGCCACGGACTGCCCTCGGTGGGTCCTGCTGACAGTCAGACTGAAGGATTCCGATTTATTCGATCCAAAATGTTTAATCCCATCCAGAATCCATTAAAATGAATTGCTCATGACATTAATGATGTGTGTTGAAGGGACGTGGTCCATTGCTCTGTCATTCTCTTATCATTTGGTCCTCATTTTCTTTCAATCTTCCTGTGGTTTTTGTCTCCAGGTTACCTTGGAGACGGTGATGTGGTCACCCAGGCCATTCACGATGCCAAGCTGCTCCTGCGGAGCCACGGTACTGGGGGGAGAGAGAGGGAACGGGAGAGAGAAAGGGACAGAGACGGAGGTGGAAAGATGGTGAGCTAGCGTTCAGAGCACGCTGCCCTTTACTGACCTGCGCCGATATCCTCCCGGTTACATAATCATCCCTTTTAGTCCCACAACAGAAACATTTGAATGCAAAATGTGATGCAAAGTGTAATCATCAGTAACGCTTTTGTCCATTGTATACACTGTATTTTTGTGGTTTTAGTGAGGACGGAGGTTTGATTTGGAAAACAGCATTGAAATGAATTCATGTCAGCCTTTCCGTCCCAGCTTTTTCCTCTGCTGCACTGGCGACAGCGTTGCTTAGAACCATAAAAGGTCCTTTTGTACCGCTCTTGTTTTCAGCGGTACTCCGAGTGTTATTTTTGTCCCGTGTCCATACAGGTAGAACCTCATTCTAAAGCCTTTTACAACCTACCTTTCATAGTATTCTACCTGTTCTACAAAGAATTTGAAGGGTTTCATTACAACCTTTCCCTCACTGCAGCCTTTCCCAGCGCTGAATCGGGATCTATGGCCAGCTCCTTCTGGGGGCTTTGGCAGATCCCTTCCCATAGCCGACTAACCACTATGTTTGTTATGAACTAGACTTCACTGGCTGTGTGAAGACTTGCTTCCTCGCAGGCTTCAGCCTTGAGGAGCACAGCTACAATTCCAGAGAGGTGCTGAGCCTCATTCCAGCTGCTTTACGCTCCAGTGCAACCGCGCCGGTCTGAGCCAAAGGTCTGAGGTCACCCTCGCAAATTCTGCAGTCAGACGTTTCGGCGTCAATAAAAGCTTATTTTTCCACCTCCTGTGCTGGTTTTGGATCCTTTGAGGTGTGTGAAGCTTTGCTCCCAGCTTGGTCCTGGAGCAACAGCTGTCGCAGCCTCACAATAGCACAAAGGTCTGTGTGCGGCATTGACCGAACCACCTGCTCGCTCCCTCTTTGTCCGCTGAAATACTGTAGTCTGTGGCTCGCTCCCATTATCTTTCACTGTCTCACCTCTGCCGCTGCGTTAGCACAGCTCTGCCCTATTTTGGTGACACGACTGTGCGGCTACATTCCCGTCTCTGCCTTTTCTCCTTCACCTTCCCGCCTTCAAACAATAAACACCCTTCTGTGCCCCACGCAGCGTTGTAATATCCTTTCTTTGCATTTATAGCTCAGCATTTAAATGGCAGCTGATGGGATGAGCGTGCACTTTCTTTACCTTAAATAGCGCCCGTGGTGCACACGCGTGCCTTGAACGTGGGCCTTGAATACTGTCGGTCACCATTTAAGCTCTGCTCCGTGTTCAAAGTCTCCCTTTGTGCTCCAGCATGAAGGTGGACTGGATGTCCGAACTTACCGGATCCCTCCTCTGTTTTTATGCAGGACTACAAAGAGCCTCCACGCAGCGAGAGGATCTCCCACTCTGTGCGGGCTGAAGACAGACGTGACCTGCAGTCCACAGAGGACCACATCAGCAGTGACTCCGAGGGTAACCGTGGCCCCATGAACACTCATTTTCATCTTTTTTTTTCAGTTTTTGCAACATTGTAGACTTTTCTTTAACCTCCACATGTATCAGGTGCTAGTGACCGTGTCTCTCGTGTATAGGCACCGTTCCTGCTTCTGGCCCAGGCAGCTACAGCGGGCCCCGGCCCTCCCCCTCCTCAGGCCACATAAAGAGACCCATGAACGCCTTCATGGTATGGGCCAAGGATGAGCGCAGGAGGATCCTGCAGGCTTTCCCTGACATGCACAACTCCTCCATCAGCAAGATCCTGGGTAGGGATGGGTTTCACTCTGTCACTATTCTGAGACATAGCTTGGCACATGGGAGGGCACGCACAGCCACCTGCTACACACACACACACACACACACACACACACACACACACACACACACACACACACACCATGTTTGTCTCAGGACCTAAGAACCAAAGACTCACCCTCAGGTCTTTTGTTGAGAACTTTACTCACATACAGTTCATTCTTAGTCTAATATATCCAGAATAAATCATCTATGAACAACATATTTATGGAAAAAGACGCCCGGTCTAAACGATCATCATAACAAACATCTGCATCCTTGCGCATCAGTGTTGAACTGATACAAAGCCAATATATCACTTCCTAGTTCCAGATTTTTTTTTATGTTGTTGAAAATTTGCTAAATTGAAAATGTGTGTATTCTAACGAACACTTCTGCTGTGGCTCCATCTTCCCGGCGTGGCCCTCAGGCTCCAGGTGGAAGGGCATGTCCAACCAGGAGAAGCAGCCCTACTATGAGGAACAGGCCAGGCTGAGCAGGCAGCACCTGGAGCGCTACCCTGACTACAAATACAAACCCCGACCCAAACGGACCTGCATTGTGGAGGGACGAAGGCTGAGAGTGGGCGAGTACAAGGCCATGATGAAGAGCCGGCGGCAGGAGCAGAGAGCGACCTACACACACAGGTGCGCACCAACACACACATAGAACGTACACATCCTGTAAACATGGCCTTGAGATAGGTCCAGTTCCTCTCTACCGTCGTCTTGCTAGTCCAGTTAAACCATTTCAGTCTCACTGTTTGATTTGTTATAAATATAATCAAGTGTTTCTTTGACAATAATTTAGAAACAAGACTTTGCTAAGATATAAAAGCAAACAGATCTGTGTCATGGATGCAAGCCTAATCCCAGTAGCAGGAATTGGTCCCTTACTGGTCCGCAGAACCGGATATCAGTAGGAATAGGAATGAATATTGGACATGGAGTCACTTTGAAAATACCATCAGTTTATTCCGGTGCTTCAGGATCACGCAGCAGAAGTGATAAATGGAGCTCAAACTGAAATGTCTCATGTGTCCATGTCCCACATTTGTCCTCCCAGTCAAACGGAACCGCCACCACTCCATTACTCCAACAGCGACGGCCAGTTTCCAGGCGGCGGCGGCTGCAGCTCGGTCTCGGTGGCAGCCGTCCCCTTCCACCCGGCCTTACTGGAGCATTATCTGCCACAGGTTCCGGCCCCGTCACATCGAGCGGAGGGCCAGACCACGTCTGCGTCTCTGCCCAGGGACAGGGACAGGGACAGGGACAGGGACAGGGAGCGTGTGCCATACAGCGAGGAGGAGGAGAGTGATGGTGGAGAGAGGAGCGAGGGCGAACTGGTGCTCCTCACAGACTGAATGCGAGGGGAGGGATTGAGAGGGGAGGAAACCTGTGTGCTGGGGAGGGAAGTAACTGGGGGACCTGAGGTCCTGTCTCTGTGAGGAAGCTGTCTCTGAAGGGGGGGGGACGATGTGCTCACATTTGTCCCTTGAAGTTTAACATGTACACACAGTTGAAGCGCTTATCTTACTGGTTTCCCTTTACAGACATGTCAGCACCTGTTTTGTTGTTTTTATTTTTAGGATCCAGATGTTGGGATGCAGTAAGTTTTCTTGTTTCAAGTGTGTCTCGTTTTTTTTTTCTTATGTTACCTTTGAGTCGGACTTCCTTCTGACGGAGCTGCACGTTAGATCAGTGCTTCCCCCTGCTGGACGGCCAGTGCGAAAGGAAGAGGTTCTTTTAGATTTTGCAAGCGCTTAAAGTCCAGAGTAGTTTTGTGGAATTACTGCAAAAAGATCTCAAGAAGAGAGGTCGAGCCTCAGAAGAGGCAGGTTAAGTGAATTTGGTGTTCATTCATTCATTCATTGAGTGAAGAGTGTGCTCTGAAGACACAAACGCATTTAGAATCCTTCCCACCGAAGGAAAAGGGTATTCTTTTGCTTCTCTATCATTTGGTGGAGATTCAAAACCATCGCTCCAATCACTGAATCAGTCAGTCCAGTTGAGTCAGGCTGAACCTGCTGTGGCCTCCAGAACCACCTCCAGAGCTTTGTTTACCTCAGAATGGCATATTTGCCTTTACTTTGTTTGCTCGAGTGTTAACTCTGTTGTTCAGCCTCTGCTTGCCGTGTGTATATCCAGTGTTTTTGTTTTATTTGCTATTGCAGCCCCCTGCAGAGAACATCCATAAAAAAAAAAAATCTTTAATGTAAAACGGCAATGTCGGGTTGTTTCAGGAATTCTCATTTTCTTCTACAATGATTTCAGGTGATTTCAGGATCCCTGAAACTGCACCAGAGCTGGAGATTTTCCACGTTTGTTAACTGTCGTCTTACCTCATCTTTCATGCTCCCGTGCTCGCGCCTCCTCCCCGGTTTGTGGATCACATCAGCCCGTGAGCACATGTGGGAGCAGTAGCTGTTTATCGTCATGTTGTACTCGTGGCGTGGCTCTCTGCTGCCGGAGAGCCACTGCTGACAGTGCAAGAGTTGAATATTAGCATTGAATTACCCACTGGACCATTTCAGGAGAACAGAGATGCCCCCCGCCCCGAAACAGCCCCACTATTTTAGAGACAAATCTTTCCCCAAATTCTCCACGGTACTGAATTAACTCGTTCCACCAAAATCAAACAGGAACTGCTGTTGTGACGATCATGCAGGAGTCCGTCTGCGCAGTTTAAAACCTTTTCAGTAGAGATGAGGTGGGGATCGGTTGGGAGACTCACCCCTACTGATAAACAGGCTGCAGATTTGGAAGTCATCAATGTTAACGTTGCTTTAGATCTCATAACTCCTTTAATGGCGACTCTCTGGACCTGGAACCAGACAGAACGGTGCCGAGCGCTTCTCCTGAGCTCGGGCCATTTTTAGCATCCTAGTTCTCAACACTCTCACTGACAAACCTTTCCTTTATGACTGCTGGATGATAAAATAGCTGGAAAATCATTTGGAACTTTGGGTTTGGCTGATACAATCACCGTGGGGGCCGTAGTCATGTTTCCAATGTGGTGCAGACTTGCTGAGTTACCTGTCATCACCCCTGCTGATGTAAATATAAAAGAGACTTTATTTTGTTTATAAGAGCCTGTGTAATTTAAAGGTGTATGTTTCTCTATGTTTTCAGAGTTTTGTGGGTTTTTTTGTTCCCAAAACAAATAAATTGCTTGTGTTAAAAGTTTCATTTATTTTCAACCCATTTCCCATTTCTTCTCAAACAAGAAAGTCATCTTTTATTCATCAGAGGGCCCTATCTATGAGTAAATTCCAGCCATGAACAAAGACATTTGACTCTTATTTTTCCTTCCAGTTATAATAAAATCTCAGATTTGATCTGAGTTAATGAAGGAAGCTGAAGCAGCGCATCGCCCCCTGGTGGCCGACTGGAGCTTCGCAAGTGCTGAGCCCCTCAATGACGACACAAATCTGAATTATTTATACATTTTAATGGAAATTCTTAACCAACAACTTCAGGAATTCTTGCACTCCCACAGTTGAGAAGGATCACTGTACAAGTAGCTTTTCACAGTTTATCTTACAGTATTTACACACGGCTGTAATCCCACCGGGCGCCTTCACACGGCGCTCAAAGCATTTATAAAAAGCAGACAAATAGCTGTTATCTGTACAGTTTAAGAAAATTAGTCCAGTACATTCGCACACACAAAGATTAAATCTCCCGTGAGAAACAAGTGAGGTGGGAAAAGAGCTCTCAATTAACGGTGTCCAAATCAAAACATGCTTCTGTGAAAAGAGCCGTGTGGGTTTTAATTCATTTGAAACCTTTTAGCTATCAGTCAACAGTGCAAAACTCATGAACCTAAGACCAAAAATTGTCTGACTTTTACCAATCAGTGCATTTAGAAAACCAATATATGTTGAAGGAGTGTGGAAATGTTATATTATGGTGGGAACGATGAAAATCAGCAATAAATAGAGATGCTCCAACTGAAAATGACCAGTGAATCTGCTCTAAATTACTCAGGTCAGTGCAGATCTTAACGAGGTGCTGTTGACACCTCGTTAAGCGTCGATTTTTAATTCCTACAAAAGCAGAACTAAGTTGGTTCTACTGATGGGAAGGAACCACTTTCAGTTTCCTGAAATATTCTTTAAATACACTTAAATATTTTTACATTTCTTTCTTCATAAACACTTTGTAAACAAAAACATCCGATTCTCACAGTGACAGAGTAGAGGGAAGCTGCAGTACTAAAGTAAATGTGGAATTTAAAGAGACAAATGTAGAGGGTTTAGCTTCCGATTAGCAAAACAGCTGTTTTAAATGCAAATAATTATTGATGCTGAACGCTGGATTAGTGCTACTCAGGTTAGTGGAGGATTCACACCTCACTGACATGAGATTAGTAACATTTCGGACGCGTCTGGAGACTCTTCGCCAGCCTTTCAGCAGGACTGTTGGAAGCCTCGCAGCCTCTGTCTGCCTCACATTCAGGAGGCTTTTACCACCTCCGAATAACTGCCCACAAATTCCATTTCAATCATAAAAACCCCTGAAAGCACTCTTCAGTCTGACTGGAAGTATTAAGAGGATTTACTCTACATGAGCTGAGCGTTTCTGCTGCTGACTGTAAATTATTAAACCCGCATTTACATGAAACCCACACTGGAGGCTGGAGCTCGGCAGCGCCCCCTGTTGGTCCAAATGGCTAAACAGAATTCATAAATGGGTAAAAAACAAAAATCCTCGTTAAAGGGGCTAATGGGCTATTTTGGGGCCAGTAAAATGCAGGGAGCATCTTGACTCTGAGTTTCTGGACCTGGTTTGCTCTCAATTCAAAATGTTGCGTGTCAAATGGCACATTTTAAAAGGTTCAATGCTTCAAATCTGTGGGGCAGAAATGCAAATTGATTACTGTCTGGGCCTGTGAGCAGCCTTTTCTTTCAACTTAGCCTGAGGAGAAGGTGGTGCTGCCTCCATAGGAAACAGAACTGGGGCAGGAAGCTATCAAAGATGGTAAAATGAGGAGAGAGTGCACACAAGCTGGCAGGTGGGAGGCTACGGGTGCCCGGGGTTGAGATTTTCCAAGGGGCGTGGAAAGGCTGAGTGGAAGTTTGACAGAACAAATCCACATAACCATAAAAGTCCAGACGGTGGAAAAGCTTTGAGGACAGCAATGTGCTGAACCAACGTCTACTGGAGTGCTGTTTCACCTGAGAGGTTGGATAACCGACCGCATCTCTGCGCTGACAAAGAAAAGAACCTTAACGCTTCTCATTCATGGACCTAAGTGGTGAAAAGCAAAGCTACCAAAAAGAGAGGAGAGAAAAGGCTGGATGCTCAGGTAGATCCAGGGTCCTCAAGTGGGGCAGTGAGCACCAAAGATGGGGAAAAAGAAGAAAAGGTCACCCAGCGAAGAGGTTACAAACGGTGAGGTTGAATGATCTCCACATCCACTCAAGACACACTGTGAAAAGCAGTTCTAATTCAGATGATTCCACACAACAGGACCGTTAATACCAGCTTCATATTTTAACACTTTCCTCCCTAAACTGACCTTTAATCCCAGCTGCCAGAGCAAGTAAAGCCCCCCTTTCCAGTTGGTCGTGAGGGGGTCATTCCTGACAGCTGTGCCAGCCACATCTGTCAGCTCTGAGACTCCATGATTTAAAATAAAGAACATTCACACACTGAAAGAAAATCTACAAGTTCTGGGGCAGACGTTAAGCCCACTCGGAGGAATGACTGTAGTTGCGCCTGTTTCCGGGAATGTTGGGTCCTCATTCTGGGATCTGCAAGGCCATCACTGCCGGTTTGGTTTCAAAGTAAGTGTTAAAACGGAGCACGGCGTACCTGGAAAACCACAGCAGCAGAAATTAGGAAGCTGGTTACAGACATTCAAGAGCAGAAAGAGAAACATCCCATTTAAGCAGATAAAACAATTTTTCCAGTCGGTAAACCTCAGAAAAAGGAGCCAACATCAGAGGTCAGCACAGTCCCACGTTTTAGTCCCCTACTGTTACACCCTGCTGACCGATTCGGACAGCTCGACCATCTGTAATATCATATCCAAGGTCACGTCACACACACACAGCAGCAAGTCTTCAACAGGAACACCGCCACTCACCCCAGGAAGTCAAAGTCAATGGTGGAGTATTTGGCCTGGATGAGAGCCCAGAAGCCCCAAAAGAAGTGTGAAGCCTACAGAGATACAACACAGACACGAAGAGTGTGTGACTGTTAATGTAGAACGTGTGTGTGTGTGTGTGTGTGTGTGAGAGAGAGAGAGAGAGAATCCTCACTCACCAGGGCAAACTTGTTGACTTGTACGTAGAGAGTCTCCAGCTCTTGCTGGCTGACCTCCTCCGTCTTCTTGGTGAACTTCTTGTAGGCCTGCAGGTAAACTCGTAGCCAGTCCATCTGCATCTCACGGTCGGGGTACAGCAGGTAATCGGGCTCCGTCATTCCTGATCACACCAGCTTTCCGTCAGATATCGATCCGGCCTCAACATCCAATCACAGTTTGCTTCAACAAACCTGCAAATTCATTGAAGTGGTTGCCGATGTCGAAGGCCTGATAGTTGTAGCTGGAATATTCGTAGTCTATGAAGCGGACGTGACCTGAGAGACAAGTTACAGGAACCGTTAAACCCACCGGCTCTGTTGTGATAAACTGCACTGGGGCCCCTGGGTGTTACCTTCTTTGCTGTTGTGAATAATGTTCTTGCACAGCAGGTCATTGTGGCAGAGCACCACAGGGGAACCCAGCGAGGAGAGATGCTCCTTCATCCACGCCATCTCCTGCTCCAGCACCGCCTTGCTCGGGACCTCCTGCTGGATTCTGGACAGTCAGCAAATAAAAGGAGAAAGGAAACACTTTTTTTATTATTATTGCTGGTATTAAGAACATTAAATATTATTGATATCAGTTATCGTCGCAAACAGGGAAGAGAGGCGGGAACACCCGAGCTCAGCGTGTTCAGACAGCACACAGGCTCAGTGGGGCATCTGCATGTGGTTCCCATGGAGACACAGCTCCACAGAAACAAGCTCAGAGGCCACTCGTGGCGCTGCAGTGGGTGCGTACATGAGGATGGTCTCCAGTTACAACGCACCTGCACGTACACACCTCAGGCTGAACCAAACAGGCTCTGAGGTTCTGAGCCAAGGGACTGATGAAGGAACAGGAAAATGAAGGTTCTGAAGGTTCCAGAGTCCACAGATCTACACGATTTCTCTGCTCAGCGTGAGCACATACACGTTAATGACCAGGAATTAGCAGCATCGTAAAATATTTACTTGTTTCCATAGGTAAGAGGATGACTGAGCATTTATTTATCTGATCTGTAGGGAATCTTGGTCACATGACGGTCACATGACGCACACCGAGCACTTCAACACCAGCGTGTGTCAAACGTTGAGGGCAACAAGACACTGAGCTAGCATGTTAGCCAGCAAGTGTGCAGGAGCCCCATGCTAATTGTAATGGGATTATGGGATTTAATCCAGTCAGGCTAATTAGATGGGAGCGCACAGAGAGGGCGGAGCCTATGCCCAACCTCTCCTCGGAGAGTTAGCTGGCTCCGTCTCCATGACCTTCTTGACTCTCTAGTGTTCTACAGCAAACAAACCACACTCGGGCAGACGGCCAGCTTTTGCTGACTTGTTTACTCTAACAACTAGAACCTGGTGCAGTTGGACTCGGACTGCTCGGCAACATTTCTGTAACCAAGGAAGCCAGCTTGGCGACCCGAGCCACCGAGCAGAGCAAACATCTCCTGCCTCGCTGCATGCCTCAGACTCCATAATCCACTCAGCTCTCACTGTTGCTGTTATATAAACCCAACGCTCTGCGTAATCGAATGGCAACAAGAACACGGAGAGCAAAGCTGCTCTCGGCGTTCCATCAATTCCACATATTTCCCCGTGTTTGGACTCACAGGGGTCCGGTTAAAGCCCACCAAAACCTCACCTGGTGTTGGACGCCTGGTCAGTGAACTCCGTGGCCACCAGGGAAAAGTACTTCCGCATCTTGATCCAAAGGTCGGGTTTGGGGATGCAGCCGTTGTGTGCGTGGATGGCGTGGATGCGGGCCATCTCCTTGGCGATCAGTCTGAGGACACATGCACACACAAACCAACCTTACGGCACACGAAGGTCCAACTGAAAGGAGGATCCTCAGGGACGGCTGGAAGCTTCACATTCGTTTCATTAATCGAACACTTTATTAGGACGACACATTAAAACCGCTGCTATGGTAACATGAACTTTATAATTGACCACTTTTTATTTGACCTCCTCCTCAGCTGGACTCGACTGTTGCGTTAAGGATTTTTGCTAGGGAAGATTATCCGTCTATACGCAGCATGAAAAGTCCAACCGAAGGGGAAAAGACTGAGGCAACAGGTGAAACTCCTGCTCATCTCCGCCTCACCTGAGGATCGTAGGGTCCCGCACATCCTCCGTCCCCAGAGCTTCCCCGTGAATGAACTCATAGCAGATTCCGTTTTGAAAGGTGCAGTAGAGATGAGGAGCGCAGCCGTTAGCATGGAGGACCTACACAGGGGAGGACAGGGAGACCTCTCAGGAATTTGCTCTTCTGCATCTAAATCCTGGAAGATTCTCGTCTTTGCGTTAACCTGGAAACTTTTCAGCTCGTTGTCTCTGTCCACGATCAGCTCCGTCTTGTTTCCGTACACTCGCACGAGGACCACATCCTCCGGACTGTCCTCCAGGTAACAGCCGACCAGCTTGTTCGTGGTTCCATCAGTGAAGTACTGGAAGAAGAGACGAGGAGACGTTTGTCTTATTAAACCTTGTTGTCCCCTCCATCCAGAACCGTAACCGAGGGTGGGTGCACTTTAAAAGCATATTGATGTATAATGTTGACTTTTCCCGTTTAAAAACACGTGACGCAGCCGTTGTCAGGCGTCCACCTGTGTAAATGGCCAGACCGAACCATCCCAGCACAGTAAAAACACAATGGCAACATACACACGACCCAGACGCTCACTCATAAATTTCTGGCATTCCACACGTGGTTGGCTACAAAGATTGGCATCGCAAACATCCCCGTTATGAACATACATACGCGAGCGCCGCTGATCCATTCTGCCCCACACACAATACAACGCTAAGACCTGCGATCAATACATCGACAGACAGTGATAATCTTGGACCCAGACAGGTGTAAACAATTAGCCGTATGCTGCCTGACCTTTGTGCTTTCTATACGCTGTGGTGTGACGGCGTGGGCGTCCAGGGAAGTGGCAGAAATGAACCATGGGAAAGGGAAAGTGGATCCCTGTTTGGAGGAACTCGTGCGTATTTAAAGTGGAAGAAGCCAATTGGGTGGGTCTGTTGACTCTTTTAGTTCTTCACTCTAATTAAAACAACGCTCCCACTTCTCTCAGCACACTGAGGTGTGTGAATGACACACAAACACACAGACGCGTTCATGTCCCGCCGGGACACAGGACGAGGACGTGATGTTACCATGTCCACCGTCTGATGGAGCCACGACACAACCGTCACTTGATCCTTTCACAGGGAATAAATTATGTATTTTTTCCTTCGGCAGGTGAGTGTTGGACACCAGCATGGAGTCGTTCCTCACTTAAACAGGGTGGGAGCAGTAAGGTTTGATCACCACTCGACACGTTTTAGCAGAACAACTGTTAACCAGCCATGTTAGCATTGTTCTGTATGGGAAAAAATGAAATACTGGCCATAAAAAATGCATCAAACAAATGTTGTGCATAGCAGAATAAAACCAAAGTATGTAAAAGCTACCAGGAGCTGTTTGCAAGAGCTCCTCATTTTACTTTAATTATTATCACCAATATATTAGAGCTACTACTCATCTGACGTTGAATTTTCTAAGTAAGCTTCAGATAATATAGATACAGCACAAAAACAAATCTATACAGCTTCATATATAACTAAATATTAACAGGAAAGGTTGCTGAGGTCAGCTTGAAATATATACTGTTCGTGTGACACCGATGTCGTGCTTGTATTGGGACGATCACTGGAGTAAACAGAGAAAACCCACACAGGCACTGGGAGAACATGCAAACACATCAAATGAACCAAGGTGGAGTCGGGATATAGATCCAACTATGACTGATGACCCAGACGGGCTGTGTGCAAATGTCAAAGTACTGTTTTATAGTAGTACCACATAGAATACCACGAATGCTTATGTGTGTGTGTGTGTGTGTGTGTGTGTGCATGTGTGTATGCTGGTATTGGTACTGGCCCATCCAGTCTTTATAAAGGTCCGACTGCTTCTTTCATAGTTAACAATCTCTTTCTACAAACTGAATTTTCAAGTGTGAAAGCTGAAGGACCAGTTTCAGGGCAGAGCTCTAAAAAACGTCCAGTCACTCCTGGAAGGTCTGAGCCTGAGATGAACTTGATGCACAACCTTCACGGAAGAGATATCATCCACCACAGAGGGGACACGGGTTCAAGTCTGTGAAACTTGAACTCTTACCCAGTCTTCTCTTCGAAGTTGCTGATTTGTTCACGTACGTTAATAGGTCGATCTGTTGGTGCGTTTTATTACTGGCTGTAAAGCAAATTACCTTGAACCTTGCACTAAATTCGCAATCTTCCATTACTGCTCGTCCCAATAAGGACTCATTTCATGTTTGTCTCCAGCTGGTCTCCTGTGCCAGGAGGTGTAACAGCCCCAGTGTGGATGGAGGTCTGCTGACTGATGCGGCAGACCTGCCCATCTTGACCTAGCCTAGCACTGTTAGCTTAGCGGCTCACGTTACCTTCGTCTTGACGTTGCTGATGTCCCACGCTGGTCTCAGCTGTTGAATGAGCTTCATCGCCCCTGGTGTCACATTGTGCTCGTCCACGAAAATGGGGATTTTTCGAATTACTGGCGAACCGAGGGGCACATGTATCTGAGTCTCCATCCTGTAGAGGCGTACCTGCAATGCTAATCTTCTAGACCGTCGATGAAATCTCTGGAATTTCCTGCATAAAAAAATCATGCGGCGCGTCAGCGAGAGGTAAACGTGTTCTTATGCCCGGTTAGGAGTTTGTCTCGACGGCCTGATATAAGCGGAAGATGTGAGCTCCAGCCGGCGGCCGTAGATGTTCGGCACCGGTTTTCTTATGAGCTGTCACAGCGACCGGCTAACTCCGCCCCTTCCTCCTACTTGGCTCCGCCCACCTGCGATCGTTCGATTGTGCCTTACTATTTTTTTAGGAAACTGACTGATTAGTCTCCGACACGCACGACGTCCAGTTTATGGGCTGTTTATCCACATAAACGACCTTATCCCCCGCCAAGGAGGTCAAGTGACAGCCGGCGTTAGCAAGATAACTCAAAAAGTTATGGACGGAGATTAAAGAAAAGTTCAGAAGACGTTGATAAACCTGTGATGCTGCGGATTGCGCGGGGACTTTGGAATTGATCTCTTTTATAATCAAAGCCTGAGATTTGATGATAAAAGAATGCAACCTACAATGTTATGTAACCTAAATATGATCTCAGCGAGCAACTGGACCAAGTCTGGGATCAGACCTTTGGAAAACCATGACTTGGATGGATGAGAACATACATGGACGTTATGTAACCTTGTATTACTGCTGCCCAATTTATGGGGAAATTACCTTCCTCAGCAGGGGTCTGTGCTCTTTGTGCTTCCCACCATAGTTTTTTTTTTCTCTGCTGACGGAACAAAATTGGGCTTTACTGAGAACATTGTGATGTGTTTACAATTTCCAGACAAAAAAAATCAAATGCACAAATGATGTATGAGAAATTTTTATTTCTTAATTTACCTCTAGGTGTTCGATGAAAACGCCACATTCTTGTGACATTTATACTTAACATAGCAATGTTAAGATGTTCACACATTTTTGCTTTCAAGAAAATGAATGTGCAAAACTAGAAATAACACAATTGCTTTTACAGAATTACAAACTGAATAGAAAATGAAGACTGTCATCTATCATACTTCTGCAGCACTTAATAGCTACCAAATATTTCAACTTTTCCATCGGATGAACTGTTTTATTTGCATGTATCTCTATGTGCGGTCATTTTTGGTAACATTCGATGATTAGGGACAAAATAATGAGAGGAACTCATCATTAAATACATGTGGGACTTGATGCAGGACCAGCTCCAAACACCAAATGGATGTTTTAAAATTTTCAAGAAAGAACAAGTTTGTGGATTTGGTTAAAGTTTGGTTTGATCAATCTCTTTATTCCTGTAAAAAAAAAACATCTAAGAAATTCCAACCACTGTTATGGATCTGTCCTGCCCTGGTAGAATTCTCCAGAAATTTAATGAAACGCAACCAATCCCGATTGCAACAAGGTAGCTGGATTGGCAAAGTCGAAAAACTGGATTAATTTAAGCTTCCATCGTCAGAATAAAGAATGTAATTAAACCAAACGTGTCCGGCCGTTGGGTAGCGAGTGTTAAACCCATAAAAGCATCACTTTCTACTTCCTGTCAGCTGTCTGAACAAACACCAATGAGATTCTGGAGCGACATATGCTCCGCCCACGTTTCCGGCGGAGGCGGACAGGCAGGTTTACGTCTTGCTTAAGAGCTTCAAATTTATGCTGGTTTCATTATTTCTTTCATTTTAATCGGTGAATCCAATATTTAGTATAACTCACTACTCGACACAAATTGTCAGAAATCCATCAGAAATCCAATTTGTTCTAAATTGCAACTATGTAGTACCACGTTCTACCACATGATGGCAATACAAGCATAAAAAGGTCTGGTTACTCTGACATTGTTGAGGCGCAATTAATGGAGATGAGGGATCCAATTACCAGCAGGACCATCCCAATAAAATGTTTATGGTCATGATACGATGGACACGCTTACTAAAAATACTTTTTTGTCAAGATCAAATTTCATTAAACCTAAGTGAGGAGGGGTTTGTCATTCAGTCACTCCTGAAATACACAGAAACATAACAGACTTAAACAACCAGCTAAAGTTACATTAAATGTGATCAGTTTCTGTTTAAGAACTCTGTTGCTGTAGTTGACTTCATATATACATCACTGCTGTGCCTGTGTGTGATTGGTCAGACACACGTAAACAGTTCGCAGGAAGTTTAGGTGATTTGTACTCATGATGTTTACTGTCAGGAAGCAGAAAGATGTGATGCTGAAGAGAAAAGACATCTGTTCTGGTCAGAATTCCTTCCAGTGATGAAGAACATGCACTCGATGTGCTGCAAATACCTTCCTTACTTTAAATGTCATAGATCAAGTGTTAATGTCAATTATGCAAACACATAATTTATATTTATGGGCATTTTTATGACATGGATATAAACATCAAATTTATACTAATTCATTTCTGGTAGATTTTTTTTAGCTCTTGCTACTGCCAAGGCTCCAGGCAAGTTTCTCGGTTCCAATCTGAAGTATTTTCATCCTGTTTCCTGTTTCAAAGTGTCTCAGGAAGGATGAATCAACAGCAGAGGTTTGCAGTGTGTCCAGGAAGCCTTTATTGTAGGAGATATTTAATGTGGCTGTCGTGAACAAAGAAGGGGTGTGCACGTTGTTAGCAGCATTTTTAGATAAAATTCATGACTCAGGCAGACGCGAGATGGAGGAAAACAGAGCAGCTCAAGTCCGACCTCTGCCTGTGGCCACATGCCTCATCTGCTGCCTTAATCCCAGCCCTGCTCCAGCTCCCAGGAATGCATTGGCATGTGTGTGTGTGTGTGTGTGTGTGTGTGTGTGTGTGTGTGTGTGTGTGTGTGTGTGTGTGTGTGTGTGTGTGTGAACATTTGTCTCAACCATAACTTTGTTCAAAACTCACAAGTTCTCCAGCGATCTCAGGAATGAGGAATTGTTGACTCTGCCACACGATTCAGTGCTGTTTACACACACACACACACACACACACTAACCTAATTTCTCATGTTGATGTTCTCTGAGCTGTTTACCTGCTGAAGAATCGCTCCACATTACCCGTGTTTACTTTCACGATGCTCATTCTGTGTGTCGGCCTCTCAGCTGACAGATGTCCTTTGAGCAAGCGAACAATGGCCACAGTTTATCATTTACAACAAATAAAAGAGCGGAGGGCCAGTCAAGGACATTGGCCATCTGGACAGTTCAGATGAATGAAAGCTTCCAAAAGCTTTGACTGTTTACCTGCTGTTAAGCCCTTATTGATTAAAGGCTTAAGAATGGAACTAATATGTTTCCCTCAGACCTGATAGAAAATAGGCTTAAAAAGAGTCCTCAGAAAGGTTAAGAGAGCAGTTTATGGTTTTAAACAGCATAGTTCTATACTATAGAACCAAAACAGGAGCTCTTCATCATAAAGTGCCTGTTTAGTGGTCTTTAATGAAGGTGCATGGGCAGCAAAGCTGGAGACATTGATCACAGGACACCAGCAAACTTGCCATCAACCTTCTCAGCACAACCTGGCACACAGAGGCCAACAGCAGGTATTTATAGCCTCAGTGATCAGGGAACGAGACCCAGGTGTGCCTCATTGCAGGTATCTGATTCAGGTGGCCGGCTCACTCTGCCAGGTAAACATCAAACAGGGATGGGGGGGGCACAGAATAAATGTTCCCCCATTAGAAAGGACATTATCCTCTATTTAGGAATCTCTGTTTTCCTCTGAGTGTGTTTGTGTGTGTATGAGGTTGCTGATGGCGTCAGGCTGGATGCTTTAGCCACACCTGAGCACCTAAAACAGGGCATCAGGAGCCAGGCACCACTGACATGAAAAGGAAAAACAAAGGAAGCACGACTGCACATTTAGAGACCTTCGTATCCCTGCAGGGTTTCACCAGGACACAGAGCACATTGGTCAGTCACTTCAAAGCCGTGGGAGTGTGTGGCTGCATTTGTCTTTTTGTTGACCCACAGGGGAGCACATGGCAGCTAATACAAAAGCCTGCAGCCTGCCCCTATCTGTGCTGATAGTCCTTTTAAAGGTGAACACCAGGACACTTGAGTATGCATGGACACACACACACACACACACACACTCTAACCTAATTTCTCATGTTGATGTTCTCTGAGCTGTTTACCTGCTGAAGAATCGCTCCACATTACCCGTGTTTACTTTCACGATGCTCATTCTGTGTGTCGGCCTCTCAGCTGACAGATGTCCTTTGAGCAAGCGAACAATGGCCACAGTTTATCATTTACAACAAATAAAAGAGCGGAGGGCCAGTCAAGGACATTGGCCATCTGGACAGTTCAGATGAATGAAAGCTTCCAAAAGCTTTGACTGTTTACCTGCTGTTAAGCCCTTATTGATTAAAGGCTTAAGAATGGAACTAATATGTTTCCCTCAGACCTGATAGAAAATAGGCTTAAAAAGAGTCCTCAGAAAGGTTAAGACAGCAGTTTATGGTTTTAAACAGCATAGTTCTATACTATAGAACCAAAACAGGAGCTCTTCATCATAAAGTGCCTGTTTAGTGGTCTTTTATGAAGGTGCATGGGCAGCAAAGCTGGAGACATTGATCACAGGACACCAGCAAACTTGCCATCAACCTTCTCAGCACAACCTGGCACACAGAGGCCAACAGCAGGTATTTATAGCCTCAGTGATCAGGGAAGAGACCCAGGTGTGCCTCATTGCAGGTATCTGATTCAGGTGGCCGGCTCACTCTGCCAGGTAAACATCAAACAGGGATGGGGGGGACACAGAATAAATGTTCCCCCATTAGAAAGGACATTATCCTCTATTTAGGATCTCTGTTTTCCTCTGAGTGTGTTTGTGTGTGTATGAGGTTGCTGATGGCGTCAGGCTGGATGCTTTAGCCACACCTGAGCACCTAAAACAGGGCATCAGGAGCCAGGCACCACTGACATGAAAAGGAAAAACAAAGGAAGCACGACTGCACATTTAGAGACCTTCGTATCCCTGCAGGGTTTCACCAGGACACAGAGCACATTGGTCAGTCACTTCAAAGCCGTGGGAGTGTGTGGCTGCATTTGTCTTTTTGTTGACCCACAGGGGAGCACATGGCAGCTAATACAAAAGCCTGCAGCCTGCCCCTATCTGTGCTGATAGTCCTTTTAAAGGTGAACACCAGGACACTTGAGTATGCATGGACACACACACACACACACACACACACACACACACCTCCTCATACAGAGCAACAGCTGAAGGACAGAGGGCCTCCCATTCATTCAACCTACAATTAGATTATTTTTATTAGCTTTATTGATAGCCTTAATGATTAGTTTGGTAATCAGAAAGGCTTGTGTGTGTGTGTGTGTATTTTGCTTACGTGTAAGGGTTTATACTTATCTATATGTGATGTACAACACTTTGTATCAACTATGATAAAGTTCTTTTTAAATAAAGTTATAATTATTAATGTTGGAATGTGCTAATGGTCATTTATTTTCAAGGGCTTTATAAATTAGCATAAAACCTAAGTGATAAAAACACATATCACATGTTCTCTGTGTCTCTGTCGCTCTTTTGAAATGCATTTTGATGGAGGAATGAAAGCTTAAATTCCAGAAAATACAAGCCAGGACAGAAGGGAGGGTCTCAATTACTGTCGATGATGAAACCTTTCAGAGATTACTCAGCTGCACAGCTCATATTCTCACAGAATGTGTTCTGACAGTTAAATAACAGCCTGCGCTAACCTCTGTATGGGTGGCCTCCGTGTGCCAGCGACTAGAGCAATACAGTATGCACACATGAAGGCGATCCTTCTGCAGAGCCTTTCAGTTGTTGGACATGATGAAAACAATCTACAAACTGAATTTAAACGTGTGCACGGTCACAAACACACCCTTCAGTGGAAGGAAACCTTTCTGGAGTTGATTAATGTGTTTGAGCACCGCGCGAGTAGCGTCACACTTTGACCCCGACACAGATTCTTCTGTGAGCGTAAAACCAAACAGCATTTGGGCGACTGGGACCGACTTCCTCCTTTCGCTGAGCTCTACCTGCCTCCACACGTTCCAGCTGCTGCTGAGAAGTGGTTTCCTGTGTCTTCGGGACAATTTGTCAGCATTTGAAAACAGGCATTAAAAGAAGAGTTTCTGCCAGAATAGGACAACATAAGAAAAACCTAAAAGTCCCAAAGGTTCATCTTGGTCTAACCTTTGGGACTTAAATGGATTTCTTTTTATCTCGTCCGGACACGAGTCACATCAATACTTTAATCTAGTTAATCTTTGCTGGTCTTCTGTCTGTCAGTCTGGTACAATATTTATTTGGAATGTTTAAACCACATTCCTAGCTTGTCTACACGCAGCAGCAACTCCTCCAATCAGAATATTGATATGACGCATGTCTAGACAATAAAGCCAGATAAAAGCAATCCGGTGGGTTCTCTGACAAGTGATAAGAAGTTTCTGCAGAACAAGCACAAAAATAATTTGGCAAAGGAAAAAGGACATTAAAAGGAGCCATGAAAGGGTGAATAAGTTTCCCACTCGGTGTTGCAGCTCTGAGAATGCTCATGTAATTAAAGACCTGACTTCCTGTCACTTCTGCTCAGCTTGTGATGACCTGTCTGGTGTAATCTGCTTGGTATGTCCAGTCATGCCTGCTGAGTGCAATCAGGGCAGCCCTCTTTGTTTTGGCTGTCAGGTCTGAGTGGTCTGGGTGGAGAAAGGTGTTTCCATGGGGATTGGCTCCATTTCCTGACTACACATTCAACTTCTGTCATGTGGAATGAGGGATGTGTCGGGTGTTGATGATGAGTCCCTACAGGTCGAGCAACAAGTGTGAAGGTGCCCTCTGAGACATTAGATCGTGGATATTTCTGTCCTCGGGCGATTGGAGACGCAGTCTTTGGAAATAACGTCATCAGCGTTGGCGCTACATGATAGGGGAGCAACCTTTGTAACTGAGATCAGACAATAAAATCTGGTCGGACTGTAAGTGAAAAGAAGCTCGGAGAAACACGCACACGGTCAGAGTGCGCATAGAAGGGTGGAGTCGCACACTGGCGGTGTTTGATTTCACGCTGCAGGGGTTCAGTTCTTGACTCGATGCGCCAGGACGGGATCATCGGAGTGGTGCCAATGGAAACGCGCCTTAATAGTGCACTTTAATGCTTGATTACAGTAGTGAATGTATAGTTATGGAGCGCACCTCTCCACGCGTCCGGCCTTCACCCAGAGCAGCGCGTAAAAGCGAATGGCTCCGGAGCGCCCTGGCCCACCACCACTGCCCCGATCCCGGCGTGGAAAATGAAATCGTCGTTCTGGCCACTGGCATAGACCAGTATTTACAGGAGGTGTTCCATCACCTGGCCTACCCCAACAGGAACGACACCCTGTCCGCGGAGGATTTCATCACGCTGTGCGGTGTGCTGGGGATCAGCGGAGCAGACAAAAGGAAGAGGACCGAGAGAGAAGCACCTGGAGACGGAGCAGAGCATGAGGAGGACGAGGAGTTCATTGGCGTCTGTTCTGGACTCCCCCACCAGCTCTCGTTTAAAGACTTCCACTCGCGACTCTGTGGGTTTTTTCGCGTACGCAGCGCGCGTAAAGGCGCCGAGGCGTGTGCGTGGCGTCTGCCCGTGACAGAGGACACGGAGCTGCTGGAGCGGCAGATTCGGCTCCGGTGGCCGCGGGTGCGAAGGAGAAAATGCGTGAGTTTTGATTTGACGAACAATCAGAATAAACCCGAGAGAATGACAAAAAGTCGGACGGCAGAAAACTCGGAACCAGGTAATCAGAAATCAACTTCTAAAATTCTCCCGAGTCTTTGGCACAGCTGAAATCATCTTCCAGATATCACGTGTTCATGCTTTAAACTTTTATGGCGCGTTTCTTTAGAGATTGACATTCGCTTGTTCTCGCTATTTAAAAGTTTAAACAGCGGCTTTTCCTCTCCAGATGAGGTTTTGGCCCTGAGAGAGCTAGTGGAAGATCTCCGCTCCGCACTGCAAGGCAGCGATGCTCGGTGCCTGGCCCTGGAGGTGGCTCTGCGACGCGCACGCAGTCCCAGCCTCCCGAATCCCCCCATCTACCCCGGAACCGCCACCCATCCAGCTCAGGGCACATCCCTGACCTTCAGCGAAGGAAAACTAATACCGACACAAAGAATTAGAGGCCTGAGTGGCTCCGATGTTGGTGGAGGTGTGAAGAAGGTGCTGAGGAGGAGGGACACCAGGGACCCTCTTGTGAGGGAGCTGAAGCTGATCCGTGCCTCCCGTGATGGGCAGCTGGAGGAGGCCATCAAATTCAACGAGCGGTTGGAGGAGGAGCTACGGTGGGCCTACCAGGAGGTGCGGAAGCTGCAGGGGGTGGAGGGTGCGCTGAGGAAGGAGAACACCCTGATCAGGTTGCGAACGTTGGAAACCGGCATTTGAATACATGTAAACGCAGTAGGAAAAGCAGTGGGGTGATTTTGGCTCTTCGTCAGGAGGCGAGCAGAGGAGGCCAGGGAGGCCCTGAGGCTGGGCCTGGAGAAGGTTCGGATGATCCAGGAGCAGGCCCAGTCTGTGCCACAGTTCCAGTCCAGAATCAGCCAACTGGAGGCCGAACTACACCAGTATAGGTGTGAAGCATTTCATAGGAATTCTCTCCTTCTCTCGAAGCTCAGCAACAGAATGTGTTTGTTACTTTTAAGAATATTGTCCACCTTTACAACCCCCAGGTCCCAGTGCACCTGCAGGCCCGATCCCACCCATCAACAGCTGGAACTGAGTGGAGATTCTGGTGGGAAAACAGGTGAGCGGCTGAAACCTGCGTAGCGTCTACCGCGGATCCGATGCAACCATGCCAAGAGTCCATTTCTTCTGTGTCTGCAGATGTGGAATGTCTGCAGAGGGCGGTGGAGGGGAGAGCTTCCTCTGATGAAGAGGAGGAGGACAGAGGGTTGAGGAAGGACGGTCTCTCAGAGACGAAGAGCATCAGCAGAGTGCACAGCTGTGGAAAAGGGTTCGCTTCAATTTCAACGATTTGCTTAAAGCGCCAGGCTGAGACATCGCTCTCATCACTCCTACTTTCTTCAGGTGTCAGAACCAGTTGGTCCGCCCGCACGGTCTCCATAGCAACAAGAGATGCTGCAGCTGGAATGGACAGAAGACAGAGTTGTTTGAGACAGGAAAGGTGGGGATGCTTTTATATTGGTTATATCATTCAATAAAGAGTTAAAGAATTTGTTGACTAAAACGTCAAGTCCACTTCCTGTTCAACAGCTCAAACATCCCATTGTTTGTTTTCTGCATCTGTCTCTCATCAGCCTGAAGAAGACAAAGACATGATTGTGCTGAGGGACAAAGAAAGGACACGCCTGTCTTTGCTGGAGGAGAAACTTTCAGATGCCCTCAGTCTGCTGCTGCAGCTGCGCCACAAGGTCTGCGCGTCCTCAGCGACCCTGCCTGGCCTCACAGCGCCACCTAGTGGCCACTGCACATATTTACATTTCCAAACGTCGTCTCCGATTAATCAAAGGCGTTTAACTTGCAAATTTCGGTCAGAGTTTCATGCAAATGTATTGTTTTATCTGTTGTATCAAACTTCCACCTCTTTCCAGAATGTGTCCCGCAGAATTCTGGGGAAGATTGTGATGGACACACTGGACGTTTGCAGCAGGAGCAGCGATGGTACGCCTGTCTTTACACCTGTCTTTGTCTCTGATGGTGGCTGCTGTAATATTCCTCTCACCTTTTCCTCCAGATCCATCTCAGGTTCTGCAGGTGGCTGATGCCCTCTGTGCCCAACTGTCCTCTCAGGATCTTCTGGGGAACATTGACAATAATGCAGGTGGAGAAAGAGAAGAGAAGCACTTTGTTCCATCAAGTTGTCAGACGAGCGCCAACCCGTTAGTCATCTCCTGTTAAATAAGCTTCTTCCATGCAACATTTTATAGTTTATGTTGTTTTATATCCCCGTACTGTATATCCCAACGTTTGGTAGCATCTCAGCATATAAGAATGAATATTTTTCTCTAAGTCATTGTGCGCTATTTTGTATCCACAGTATTTAATTTTAATGATTGTATTTATTTTTTTAAAATTAAAATCAATTTTAGTAAAAACTAAGAGAAATTTCAGATAATTTTGGTTTTCAGCATCATTGTTGTACCTCAGCAAAAGCACAACCTGACTCTCGTTCAAAGCCACACAGAACTCAATGATCATAATTCACATAAATGATTCCTTTTATGCACCGAAACATCCAATTTGTAACATTTTGGCAAGTGGCAAAACACAATAGCAACAAGACGAGCTGGGGATGATGTTCCTGAGAAAACCCAAACCCAGAGATCGATTACAGTAAAACACAGAGAACATCAGTGTGGTATGAAATAATATAGTTCTTTATTTCCAGCAATTTACAAAGTCCTGCAGGAAGAGCACCTTCCCTCAGTTTTACCAGGAAGGGGGGGTGGGGGGGGGGGGGGCTTTTACAGACAGAAGAACGGACAGAGAACACAAAGATCTCAGCACCAGTAACACAGCTTTGACCCCAGTCTCTCACAGACTGGGACTGACAGGCTGGGCGATGATCATCGTGGTCCCCTGTGAGTTCTGGGGCTTGAAGAACTGAGGTTAACGCAGCGGCGGGTGGGCGTGGCTAGCTCCGACACACACCCACATCCAAAATCAGATACAGAAGTTGTGCAAAGCCCCCAAGTAATATTTTAAAATCCCCTCCCCGACCAGCTTCTTCAGCCTCCAAACAATGCAGACTGAAGAGAGAAGATGCATGTACGTGTCCCAGCCGCCCTCTGCACTGTTGCATATAAAATCATTATTGTATTGACATCATGATCAGCTTATTGTACATCTTTTTATTAATCAAAGCTAATTAAAGAGATGCTACTCTGTGATGAAGCTACATCAAGATTGGTTACTCCGAGTTAAGCTTGGCTCTGACGGGTTAAGGCCTTTCTGTGTTTTACCATCACGCCTCCCCTGTGGGGGGACAGGGTGCATGTGTGTAAGGCGCATAAAGATTGGGATTAGGCACTGTTCCGGGCGCCGCTCCGCAACGGCGGCGCGCATGAAAAACCTCTACTGGCGTTTCACGAAGCAAAAAAAAGAAAAGACATTGACATGGTGAAACAGAGCCAAACTGAAATGACAAATAAACCTCCTTATATATAGAATAAATATAGTATGTACAGCTTTTTCATTTTCTTTTCTTTTTCTTCTTGTGCATCTAAAAATAAATAGACAAAGCACTGCTCGCCCCCTTATAGAAGTATTCACAACTCTCCTTGTACACAGAGGCAGAATGCTGGCACCAGTGGAGCAGACAGACTGACGGAAGGACGCAGCTTCAGAAGAAGAGACGACACATCAACATGTGCAGAAAGATGCTCTGAGAAGGTACAGTGAAACAATCCCTGCGTCGCCCTCTGCTGTCAGGTTTGCAGATTACAGTACATCGTGAGTTTGACTGTGGAAAAGTTGCCCCGTCGTTACTTGGACATTTACACAATTTAATCATCAAAACAACCAAACAATCACCTTTGAGAGTTAAAAAGATTGCAGAGAGGAAAATAGGAATAGAACAAAAAAGAATCACAAATGAATCAACACATTAAAAAAAAAAAAATCAACCCAAGAGATGATCAAGTTTTGCACGTTCACGCGCGCGACCTGCACATGCACTCTGCTGGCCCCAATCACAACATCACAGGATTTTGACCAGTTGAGTCAGGAAGATGCTCCAATTAAGCTCTGAAAAAAGACTCAGTGTTGCAGTTGAGCCTTGTTATTCTGTGTGTGTGTGTGTGTGTGTGTGTGTGTGTGTGTGTGTGTGTGTGTGTGCGCACTTGGTTTAAACCAACATTTGACTTATACTTTCCATAAACTCAGTAAAGGCACGCCCTCCAGAGACATCATTCTCAGCTAGTTTCCAATTTTTTTGTATCTAAAACAACATAAAACCTTCAGTCAGCAGCTGCTCCTCCTATTTTCTAAGTGCTGCGCGTTTCATTTGGAAGATCACCGAGTCTCGTTTCGGTGTGGGGGGAATATATGTATACATACCTATATATGCGTATATACGTACATATATAGGTATGTATGAGCTTCTATTTAACATCCATTTAGGATATCTGATAGAGCACGTGGTGAAGAAGCACTCTTGGCCTGTTTTTAAACATTTTTGCTGTCAATGTCTTATTTCAAGCGTTATAACATGAAAGATTCCCATTAGAATTAATGAGAATTAGCCCTGTACACATGGGAAATGTTGATTAATCACAGATAATCACCATCTGCAGTAAGAGGAATAGTGAAAGTGAGTAAAAGTGAGTGAGTAAAGGGGGGGGGGGGGGGGTCCATCAGGAGGAGTCATGTGAGTATCTGAGGTGGAGACACCATCCTGCTGCCGTGGACGAAAACGCACTAGACCAGAAATCTGCGCCCTCGTCTCTAACACAACATCCACTTTCAGATCATTTCCAGGGATTCACAACCGTTTGCAGACCATTTGATTCTTTCGTGACAGGTGCTGTGCGCGGGGTCAGTTTCCCGGGATCGGGTCTCTGTCTCCGATAAACCAGCGCATGTGGAAGCAGAGGGCGAGGAAGCCGGTCCCCAGCAGGTCACCCAGAGCGGTCAGGTAGGGGATGGAGAAGTTGTCAGGGTCCATGCCTCGGCCCCACATCCAGTGAACCATCCAGTCCGCCATGTAGAGGAGGATCATCACCTGAATGAAGCAGATCGGCACGTTGGTGCAGGAAAATCACAGCAAACCATTGAGCGTTCTCAAAAAGGTTCTGCTAGATGACGAGTACCTGCAGTAGTGCAGCAGCCAGGTAGAAGCTAATGAAGACGGGTGTCAGGGTGGTGTGGCCCCCTCTCAGGGAGTTGATGGTGTAGAGGAAGATGAGGTGTCCCGGGGCAACCAGCAGGAACAGCACCCGGGCCGACCGTGCGTTCAGAGCTGGGGGAGAAAATAAAGCTGCTTGAATGACAAAGACATTTAACAAGAGGGTCGCTCTAAAGGCCCCAGAGTCAGGAGAGACTGGCTTCCTAGAGCTAGAGATGAATATGTTCCCCAATGATGCCAACACTGTCATCAACTTACAGGAGCCAAAGAAGGAGGTGCAGGGTGTGGGGCACTTCCTGGAGGTGGGGTTGGGGTCCCCCATGGGGACACCGTTGATGTGCAGATAGGTGGAGATTCGACTGGCTTGAACTGCAACCAAGTTCCCTCCAACACCTGAAAGACACGAACTGTCATCAGCAGAATGTCGGCGAGCTTCCGGAGCAGTCGGGGGAATATTTAGACCGAATTTAACATGTAACCCTTCTCGATTTACTTTCTACTTCAGCAGATGCGGTTTAAAAAGCAGTATAAAGCGGCATCAAACTGCAGTCCGAACACACAACAGTCGCGTTAATGACAGCGGTCGCCAGGGGGCGCTGTTGCCGCGCCTCCTCCGGTATGACCTTACCATTGATGACTGGTGTAAAGACAGCCATGCCAACAAAGTTCGGGTTGGTGACGGTCTTGTCGAGGATTAAACCACCAACACTAGAAGACAAAAACCAGACGACCGGTGACGTGGGTGTAGAAGGACTTCAGAAGTGCACAATATTTTCAGAGTGAACCATTTAGTTCCTGGTAGTGGTGGAATATAAAATTATATGGGGCTGAGTAGAAAAGAGAAATATAGGTGCAGTCCCTCAGTGTTTACCTGCTGATGGCCATGGCAATGATGACAGGCTCCCAGCCAGAATAGAGGAGTTCTCTGGTGGAGGGGATCTTCCTGGCTATCAGCACCCACAGGGGGCACAACGCCACGAAAACCGCACACACCAGTGGGCTGGCATAGTCATTATATTCTGAGTGGGGAGGAAAAATGGTGGGTTCAGACAACAGACTCCTTCATGGAACAGATTTGACCCAAAATCCGTAACTGTTTTAATTGCTTAATATTCGGCATTAACCGGGGTAATTGCGTATCTAGCCTCTAGATGGCGATATCACCCCACCACTAACAGAACACAGCGACAGAGGAGCCAAACTACCAACCATAAATCACATGTTAACGAGTTATGTGTCCCTCTGTACGTCTGAAACGTCACATAAAGCCCAGATTACCCAGTAACTACCAGTGTTTTAGTTAAGCAAATTAGAGAATGCAGATCTTAGTGTCGGATCTCCAGTACCTAGTTCCTTGTACAGGCCTGTGGAGATGCCTGCGAGGAGGGACAGGGTGATCAAGTCTCCCAGGCTGGCAGCGATGGGCGTGGCCACGTTGTCAGGGTTGATGCCGATTTTTCTGGATGCGATAATCACGCCGATCATGATGAGTCCTGCGAAGTGTCAGTTAAACCTTAGAATTTCACCCATCAGAGCCAAAGTGAGCTGACCAACAAGCGTCCAGTCCGTTTGCCCCATCTCACCTAGCAGCAGAGAGGCAATAAATGCAGTAGCAACACTAGAGGCACACAGCAGCACAGCATGGCCCAGCCGGAAGTGTCCCTCTGGAATCCAGCTGAAGATCACAGCCGCGATGGAGGCAAGGAACCCCACCACTGTAGCCTGGACCTGAGCACACACACACACACACACACACACACATGATCATTCCAGAGTGGGGAGGCTGCAAAGCAAAGGGGTGATGATTCAACAGCATCAAGTCTTCCGTATGCAGGTTTTTAGGTTTTAATTGGTTCCCTCTAGACTAGAAATATAAGAGGTCTTGGAGCAAAGAGGCCTGATATTTACAGCCTGGAGCATTCAAGAGGAATTCTCAGTGTTGCTGAGGCAGCAATGCTCCACATACCTTAAAAAACAGAATACATTTAGTTGCAACTCCAGAGTGATTGACGGTTTGATCGGCTCTAACTTGTCCTATTTCAGCAACTTGCAGAAATTCAGTATCGCTGAGAGACAAATGACCCTCACATGAAATAATAATCCCAGTCTAAAGCGAACACTTCAAAGGCACAGGTCTGCACACACAACCCGAACCCAGGAACTGTGGACTCAAACATTACGTAACCACAGGCCCAGTTCAAAAACCAAACTCCAATTAAATATCGAGCTAATTTAGGGATGTTCACATGCCACGGCTCCATAAAGGCATGCACCTGCTGACTCCTCTGATGTTTACTGTACATATGGGGCAACTTTGACCACAACGTTCCCAGTGTGTCCAGTAACTTGATTCCTGGAACATCCTGTAAATCACAAACCAGTAATTCCCACTACTAGATCAATGCCCGTTGAAAGGGTCACGCAGGACATGGAGTTTTCTACTATTCTGACCTGAAACCTGCGGCGTGTTGCCTCATTTCGTAATGAACCTGACGTCTTACTCTAAGTGCACGTGTGGTTCGTCCTCAGATGAGCTTCAGTTACCTGAATGAGAGCCAAGTTCCCCATGATCATCTTCCACATGTCCTTGGCCGTGTCCATTTGACCAATATTAGCCTGAAAGGAGAGACAAGGGTACATAAGGTCAACAAGTCTCTTTCTATGTGTATATGTGTGTGGGGGGTGTGTGTGAGTGTGTGTGTGTGTGAGAGTGACAGAGACATGAGATGAGTAGAGTTTGGCTGTAGAGTGTGTGAGTGAGTGGGGCATCAGATGAAACTGTCTTTGTCTAGAAAACTGTCATCTGATTGTTCTGATGACAGACACACACACACACACACACACCACACACACACACACACACACCACACACACACACACACACACACACATGATCATTCCAGAGTGGGGAGGCTGCAAAGCAAAGGGGTGATGATTCAACAGCATCAAGTCTTCCGTATGCAGGTTTTTAGGTTTTAATTGGTTCCCTCTAGACTAGAAATATAAGAGGTCTTGGAGCAAAGAGGCCTGATATTTACAGCCTGGAGCATTCAAGAGGAATTCTCAGTGTTGCTGAGGCAGCAATGCTCCACATACCTTAAAAAACAGAATACATTTAGTTGCAACTCCAGAGTGATTGACGGTTTGATCGGCTCTAACTTGTCCTATTTCAGCAACTTGCAGAAATTCAGTATCACTGAGAGACAAATGACCCTCACATGAAATAATAATCCCAGTCTAAAGCGAACACTTCAAAGGCACAGGTCTGCACACACAACCCGAACCCAGGAACTGTGGACTCAAACATTACGTAACCACAGGCCCAGTTCAAAAACCAAACTCCAATTAAATATCGAGCTAATTTAGGGATGTTCACATGCCACGGCTCCATAAAGGCATGCACCTGCTGACTCCTCTGATGTTTACTGTACATATGGGGCAACTTTGACCACAACGTTCCCAGTGTGTCCAGTAACTTGATTCCTGGAACATCCTGTAAATCACAAACCAGTAATTCCCACTACTAGATCAATGCCCGTTGAAAGGGTCACGCAGGACATGGAGTTTTCTACTATTCTGACCTGAAACCTGCGGCGTGTTGCCTCATTTCGTAATGAACCTGACGTCTTACTCTAAGTGCACGTGTGGTTCGTCCTCAGATGAGCTTCAGTTACCTGAATGAGAGCCAAGTTCCCCATGATCATCTTCCACATGTCCTTGGCCGTGTCCATTTGACCAATATTAGCCTGAAAGGAGAGACAAGGGTACATAAGGTCAACAAGTCTCTTTCTATGTGTATATGTGTGTGGGGGGTGTGTGTGAGTGTGTGTGTGTGAGAGTGACAGAGACATGAGATGAGTAGAGTTTGGCTGTAGAGTGTGTGAGTGAGTGGGGCATCAGATGAAACTGTCTTTGTCTAGAAAACTGTCATCTGATTGTTCTGATGAGACACACACACACACACACACACACACACACACACACACACACACACACACACACACACACACACACACACACACACACACACACACACACACACACACACACACACACACACACACACACACACACACACACACACACACGAGTGCTCATTCACTGCGAGGGGACCATAACAAAGGATCTCCTCTTCTTCCGTATTTAACATTCACATCTGCAGCGGAAAGCAAAACATCTGGACACATCAAAACACGTACAAGTCCGTGTGTGAGGGTCTCCACACTCACGCCTGGAAAACAAAGGAGTAAAACAAACAGCGGCGGGCTGACGGCTTTGACCATCACTGGTTCTGGAGGTAAGCGGCACCACAAACGTCGGTAGCGGAACAATCGAGGCAGAAACGTTTCAGTGTTGAATTCTGGGTAAATGTTGGAATTCCGTGTGACTGTTGAAAACTCGGATTTTATTCTAGAAGGAAACAGACGGAGAGAAGGTTCCGGGTGCGCTCCAGCTCTGGCCCCTCTGTGCCGTGTGCACGTGCTCCTCGTGCCTGCACGTCTATTCCTGCCTGTTTGTGCCCGTGAACATTAGAACAGGTGTCTGCAGCCTCACTCAGGATTAAGCACGGGACCAATCCACAGTGTCAGCCCTCTGGAACAGACAGGCCACAGCCTGATGGGATTGGGATTGGGATTGGGATTAGGAGCTACGGGCCTACATCAGCCCATTTTCCGGCCCTGTACACGCTCCGTGCTCCCCTGTCCTGCTCAGATAATCAGCCTCCACAGGGCTGTGTCCAATCGGCTCGAGAACATTGCAGCACTTCATTTTGCTTCCGCGTGGTCCCGTGTTGAGAAAGGCTCGCCTTACATTCCACCAGGCTGCTGGCCTCCATTTCCCATGATGCCCTCCAGCTGATTTTCATATTTTCAATATTCTCCCGTTTCATTTGCCCCAACAGGACTTGTTAATCTTGCAGAATCCTCCTGATTCTGGACTTCAGAGCTGCGCAGAAAGTGCCACCTGCTGCTCATCGGCATGTCCACCGCACGTTTACCGACTGTGACGGGAGGATGGACGAGAGACCACCAAACATCTGACGCTGAATGTTTTCACGAGTCCTTGTGAGTGGGAACGTCACAAAGACACAGAGGACGTGAAAACGTGATTCAGAGATGACATAACGGACATTAGAGGCAGATTATCTCCGTTTGGACATCATGGAGAACTAATGGCCAAGTCTGGTTTAGTGTTATTAAAGGTTCTAGCTGCTCCTGGACTTGTTTTTGGATAAGATTTATCCACTGGAGGAACCAAAATACCCCAAACATGTAGGTCTATATGTTAAAAAGCAGGTTCTTATAAGAGCTGACGACACAGGAACCCTCACCCATTCAACTAAATACTCGTAATTAGCCTCAATCATCATGGACAGAACAGAAAAAATTAAAATCTTCAAGAAGGAAAAAACCTGCAGTTAAAGTAGGACAAGCTTCTTTTCTGTCAGAGGCTCAAAGGGGACCAAAGGAAACAATCATGTGAATTGAAAACTCCCACCGTCAGCCAGCACAAGGGATTACATTATTTTTTTTCCAGTAATAAGCGCATTAGGAAACTTACAGTGGTCCTAATCTGCTCATTATTAGCAATGGCATGGGAAGAAAGGTGGTCCCGCTGGGACCAGCCTGCAAAGAGCTGACAGTAATACCTCTGGGGCAGATTCTGTGCTGATGCGAGAGGCTTTTATGGCAAATCGATATCACAAATGTAAACAGAAACGCCGATTACTGATTACACAGGTCATCGGCTTTCATCTTACCAAAGTTGCTCATAAAGGCGTCTCTTTTGTTGGTATTATATAGGTTTATATATTTAATAGTAAACTATCATGGAGGGCATCTTAACCCCTCTAACTTTTCACTAGATTTCTTCCATGTATGTAATTGTTTATGTTTTTAAATGACCAAATATCGGGCATTAGATTTCTCTTTTGTGAAAGCTCCAAAACTAGAGTTGCTGTTCTTCAAAACAACGTGGCTGAGATCTCCGTGCACGGCGAGACACTGATAGCTGCGTTAATCCGCTTCATAATTTTTCCCTCAATCCAATGGAAAGAATGTGGGATTGGTGCAATAATGGTCTAAATCTCTGCGTTTCCATACCATAGCTGCAGCAAATATCAAGTTTACAATGGCCAAAGGTTACCGACGCCCCCCCAAAGAATACACAACGGACAATGTTGCGCTCAGACTGACATTATGGCCAAGGAGCAAAAGATAACATTAGTAGTTGTCCTTAAACTTCCTTTATATACACCTTTAATTTTCTGAAGGATCTTATTTGTTTTTCTTCAATTAACAGTTAAATTGTACCAACTAAAGTCCCATTTTATGCTTTATTCTTTACTGTGATACAGCAACACGTCACATCCAAGTGAATCCAAACCAGTAGAGACAAATAAGTCAACAACTGCTGGATGAGTCCTTGGGAATTTTCCAAACAAAGAAAAGGAGAATGTTGCAATCAGTTTGCCCGAAACCTGGGTCACATTCGGCACCGTGACCTCTGACTTCAGGAACAATCGGTTTTCACAACTAACGTCAGGCGGTGAGATAAGTGGAAACGTTTCACACAAGGACAGATAGCAGAAACAATAGTGCAGCAAAACATCCTGCAAAGGCTAAACTGAGGGGGTTTGTAAACAAGTGAAGTGATAGAATCATTTGACCGGAGAGTCGAGACCTTCAAATGATCTTTAATAGGAGTAAAACACACAAAGGTCTTACCGCTGTTGACAGTCTGGAGGCCAGCGTCATCTCCAGGTTGCCTTTGAGACCCAGCAGTGCCGGAACCAGGATGAACACCTCCGTCACCTCCTTAAACACGGGCCAGTGCTGCAAAGTCGAGCAGGTAAGATCAGAACCACATCACAGCGGGATCATGGAGCACTTGAGCTGGCAGCAGCACCACTCTGTGGCCTTTAATAATGACTGGAGCCCTCGCACCTGCAAGACCCTTCACACCCTGTATCACATTAGTAATCCTCCACATTAACAAGGGTACAGCGGCGACCTGTTGATTCTTTGGTTTCGACCCACCTCCCTTTGCTTGCTTGCTAACGGTCTTCATAGTGTTGGACAGAACAATGTCGTGGCCTCGCTCTCACATCTGTTCATCCTCCTTTTCACCTGCAACGCTCGGTAGCAAAGTAAAAGCTAATGGGGAACTTTGTCAGAGTTGGCGTGCAGCATGTGGTCCCTAATGATTTGAGTTGGTGCTGTTATGTCACATCCCTGAAAGGCCCCTTCTAATGTGCCCTGAACTGGTGGGTTTACCAGGCTCCCTGGGCTCGCACCTGTGATGAATCTTCCTTTTCTGCTCATGCTAATTGCACATTTGCGGTCTGTTGTGAGCTACCAGCACTAAAGCCGAGAGATTGATCTGCAATAAAAGGTAGCGCTGAGCTCCCAAAGGCCTCCCGGTCTTTAAAGCCTTGGCTTCGCGGAGCCGAATCAATATTCTGTGAGGTGGAAGCAGAAAGAGAGAGAGGACGGAGATAAAGAGAGAAGCTAATGCTCGTGCTACAAATGTGACAACGGACGTGTGAGGACAGAGCCGGCAGTTGGAGAGCGTTGTGAACAGTTACATTTGTGTAGCGCGAAGAGGTGCGGCATTAAACCCCCCTGCTGTCCACAAGCCAACAGAGCTCCTAGCGAACAGCCAGCCTCCCGGCTTGGCCCGGTGCCGTCTGCCAGCCCAGCAGCCTCGCGAGCACCTCTGCGAGCACTCTTCTCTTCTTACCCAGCCGCATGTTTTCAAGCTTTCTGCCTCTCTACTTCTGTCTCACTCATCTCCCCTCTTTGCCTCCCCTGCGGTGATATATGTTGTTGTCTCCATGGAGCGCTGGACCCCAGCCAGGAAAGCCCCCCTACTCACGGCCGCCCCCTCGGTTCTAAGAACTCTACTGGACAACTCCAGTACCTCTGTGTACAGACCTATAGGAGCTCTGGTATGTAAGTTGAAAAAGGGTCAAGTTGCCCAGTTGAGTAACACGGCCCCCTTTTAATTTGTGGTCACTGTACTTGTGGCTCCGAGTGAAGCAGAACCCGAACCCGAGCAGAACTCTGGCGGCATCACAGGAAGAATATCAGGTGCTTTCAGTGCTCTGGAGCGGCCTATGAAGGCCAGCGGCCTCGTCGCCTCCTATCAGACATATATGGGATATTTAGGTGCCCTGTGGGTCCTGCACCTGCACAAGGCAACGGCGAGGAATAAAAAGGGTAACAGCAAACACAACCAGCGACCTTTAGTGACCCCAACACAGTGGAGATTCTCTTCTGATGCTCTGGGACGTTGATTCAACTTAGGCCCCGTTTACACAAGAACGCTTTTGGGTGAAAAAGCAAAACTTTCGTTCCCTTTGGGCTGTCCACCGGGATGCCTGAAACTGGAGCGATACGAACCCGAGCTCCAAAGTGGGTGTTTACCCAACAACAGTTGCGTAAACGCAAAGCAGAGCGTTTGCAGTGATTTCGGGTATGTGCGCTCCAGCTGCAGGCAACCGAGCTCGTACGAGTGGTCCTGGACTATATGTGAGCATAGAAGAAGAACTTTGGGAGCAGAAGAAGTCCGGCTCTCAATCAAGATCCTCAGCAAGTATTTATTTCTTACTTTTACAGTTCAGGGTTGTTCCTAAAATCAACACCACCTCGCCATCGTCCCACCTCCAAAACTTTGGAGCTCCTCGCTGGCGTTTTGAAAATGTTCACTGTTGCGATCGTGTGCTTCTTGTCTTTACCGCCAACTACTGGCCTGGCACGAGTACTGCAGCACATTGGTGGTCCGTGCACACTCAGACCATTTTTCACACGTGGCCGTCTACACAGGGAACTGTTTCACGCTGGATTCTGGGAACCTTGTTGTGTAAATGTGGCCTTAGTGAATCTGCAGGACAGTTTAGTCTTTAGTTTAAAAAAAAAAAAAAAAATATCAAAAAATATGGAATCGTGGGATGGGAGCTGTTCTTGCCGCCACGACAGATGAATAAAATGTGAAGAACCTGAGCAGAAGCAGTGGAAATATTCAGGCTGGGACAAAGATTCCTTTGGATCTTGGACAGAGTAAAAGATTAGCCAGGGTTTGAGATGACACAAAAGCGTCGTAACCCTCTAATCCTCCCCATCTCTACCATTCCAACCCTAACCAAACGACTGTCTGTAATATTGTTAGACCTTAACACCTGAGCACGGACACGCTATCAATGATTCACATGAGTGGCTGAGAGAACAAAAACATGGAGCGTCCCGCCCGCCAACAGTGGAAATAGTCAGACGTTGCTGGAATCATACGGAGACATCGTGAGTTCAACGCTGGTTTTGCTGTTGCCTTTTTTATTCCAGATGTGGGAGGAGGAGGAGAAGTGGGCATCGACCTCTCCGACTGCCTTTCTAAATAAAGCGGATCTGCTGGATGAGTGGAGGCAGACAGAAGTTGGAATTATGAAGCGACACTCTGGTTTTAAGATGTGGATGTGGTGGCACCCAAATGGTGTCTGGTGGTCAGCCAGAGTTTGGCTGATGTCAAACTGTTGTGGACTGGTTTCCTGTTGACTGGCGCTCGTATATTTAGAGGGTTTTTGAGGCTGAAGCTGTGTCCAATTCCACCAGTTTCACCACAGGCGGACAGACGCACGTTTATTGTTGTTTCTCTGGTTCCAGTCTGACCGCACAGAGGAGAAAACTGAAGTTTTCGAATATTTTAAGCAAACTGGCGTTTGGGAGCAGGAAACTCGCGACCCGACCTTTACAAACATTGTGTAACCAAACGTCTAAGCAAGTTAGTCAGCCTGAGAGGTTTTGGGCCCTGAATACGGGAGACTGATGGTTTTGGGTCATTCTGTTGCCAGGTCGTCTAGTGCAACTATGCAGACGTCTCACATCTCTATACCAGTCTTTACTGGGCCGACCTCAAGTGGGAATCAGGCCACACTCAGTGTGTGTATGTGTGTGTGCATTATACAGTACACAACAAAATTTAGGACGTCATCATCAATATCAAATATAAAGATGGAAATCATTTCTCAAACCACTTTCTTAGGTTAAACACTGAACTCCAGCAAGTCCTCCATTAACATGTTCTTAAGCTGTACATTTGTCATCAAGACAAATTAGTTTTTTTTAGTTTGCATCAATGGCAAGTCTGTTGTTGTGGCAGAGAACTAACCAGAGAACTAACCAGAGAACTAACCCCACCTTGCTCAGGGGACTGAGGTTCAGACAGCCTGTGAGGTGCTGGTGTGAAATGAGCGACGAGGCCCTGCACCATGACATCTTCTCTATCCCGTCTTACCTCTAAAACATTGGTGTGATGACTGTTTTGGAAACTGGAGAGACTGCAGCAGCATGGTGCCTAAGTTGAGGCAGCATGACCTCAAACTTCTGCATTCCTGGTTTAGCGAGGATCCCCAACCACGTGCTAATGGGGGCTTTTACTCCACACTTTGTTTTCTCTCCACTTCCAACTTTTGCTTCGATCTGCTTTCATTTCTGGTGCCAAGACAAAACCGGCTTGTTTTTAAAAATCAATTTTCCTCGGGCCTGCCGCGCTGCCGTTGTGTACAGTGTGTAGCGGGTTTGTGGCTGCGTGAACCCCCCCCGGCTTTATCGAAAGCTGCATTTTTTAAATGTATGACCTGAGCCTGGCCTGCACTGCAAACACACACTAAGATCAACTGAGAGGGGGACAGCAGCTCCAGGGACGGGACAGAAGAGGGAGGACGAAGGGTGAGCTAGTTTCCAGTTCTAATCGGAGCTGATCGAGCAGCTGAAAAACTACTGCTGCTGTTTAAATACACCGGCGTCCAAATAGGTGGATATTTGACACGTCATTAAAATCCACAGAGCAGTATGTGCCAGCCCTCGTACAGGCCAGCAGGCCTTAAAGGAGTAAATGTTATGTAATCGCTCCCATGGAGGGTCACAACTGTGCTGCGCACACATCCCAAGGCCACGCCATCATATAGGCCAGAACACACACACACACACACACACTTGCTGATCCAAGTGTTAGACTTTCCAGAATAATTTTGGGGTTGAACCAGAATTTAACTGAATTGAAATAAATTAGTCAAACTACGTGTGTGTTGGCAGAGGGGGGGTCACTCACCTGGACAATGTCCAGAACCATTCCAGCAGCTACTGTCCCAAACCCAGCCAGCAGGAAGGGGAAGACCACCTGGAGCCCAATGGTCAGGGAGCTTTCTTTGAGAGGAGCTGGTGGTTCTGGGCTCTGGTTGATGCTGGTGTCGTCGCTCTCGTTGCTCTGACTTGCGTTCTCCAGGAGAGCGTCTTCCTCCCGCTGACCTTTGGCATTTGCCCGGCAGTCCATCGCCACCACAATCTCTGCCCTCTCCTCATCCTCGCCGGTCTCGCTGACCCTCATCTCCACAAATGAAGCCACCTCTGTCAGCTCGAACTCTGGCCCCGTCCCTGGACTCATCTCCTCGGGAGCCTTGGTGAGGATGACGGGGTGGACAGAGCAGTTGGAGGTGAGGAAGGCCTGGGTCAGGGGGCCGCCCTCTTTCTTCATTTCAGTGTCCCCGGAGGACATGTCGATGTCGGGGACTTTGTCTTGTTCTTTCGACCAAAGTACCATGCGGAAGCCTTTGAAAGACAATGGGCTTGAAAAGAAAAGGTCAACTCTCCTTGACCTTACAGTTTTGGGGAAGTCAGAATGGAATTGTTGTCCAGACCTGGTTTTGACCCTGATCAGCCCAATTGATTTATCCCATTAAAGAGGCTAACAGGGAGCGGGGGTCGGTATTAAAGCCCAGAGGAAAACTGCTCGGTGGGAGAAAGCCTGCAGCCAGGCACGTGCCGCCGAGCGTCTGCAGAGCCCGTGTTCTTGTCGGTGCTTCGGAAGCAAGACCAGTATGTTCTCCATTCACTGCAAGGTAATCAAGCTAGTCCCACACAACTGGAAGGCATACTGGTTCGAAGACAGAAGACAAAGGAAAAGACAAGGCTTGGGGGGGACTCACCCGAAATCCCCTGCTGCCACGCGTGTGCTGTCCTTTAGAGTTTAAAGTAAGAAAAAGAAAAACTATCAACTGTCTGAAAGGCAGCGATCACGCTATCAGTACAGCGGTCATGTGAAAAGTTACTGTCGCTGCTCGGAAATGTCTCACCTTACACCACGTGGCTGCTGGCACTTTATCCAGAGAGATATTTAAAGGTTTGCAGTCTGAGGGTAAGATTACAGGCTGTAGATGTTCCCATCAGAGGGATCTGTCACCCTGGAGAAGGACAAGTGCTCATGTTAGACAGAAAAATCATTTTAAATATGCTTTATTTCCAATTCCAACGCAAACATAGAATGTTTCTTCATTTCTTAGCATGTGATTCAAATTTGATTATCAACAAGCCTGTAGAAAAGGGACATAATATGAGCCAAAAAATAACTGTTTAAATCTCACTGGAATGAGATATTTAGGCAAAATTTGAGTGTAAGTACAAATTAATCACAATAACATCAAAATAAGATGATTTCAAATAACAACTAAAACTTTTAGGATAAACTTAAGACATTTTCGGCATCGATGCAAAAGAAACAAGTGAATAAACAGGTATTCAGATTCATAAATGTGAGGGCAGATCAGCCAGTTTAAACTCCTCCAGAGGCTGTAAACATTCCATTATAGCAAACATGCTGCCACATCCTCTGGAAACAAGTCCTAGACAGACAGACAGACAGACAGACAGACAGGCAGGCAGACAGGCAGGCAGACAGACAGTCCACAGTTCCTGTCACACCTTCCAAAGGAAACAGAGCTCCCAAAACAAGCTCAAACTTTATTTTGATATCAAACACCAGATACCTTAAAGGTGCAAAGACCTCCTCATCAAGTGATGACGTCACCGGCGAGGGGGGTAAAATACTGCGCGTGGTGTTATTCATCACCTGTTTGGTGAAGTTGGAGACGCCACATGAAACACCGCATATTTTAGAGCACACCGAGCACCCGTCCGCGGCTGTTGGAAGGTAAATCGCGAAAAAGGCAAACTTGTTTTTATTTTGGAAGTCATTCTGCCCACTTCCGGTTCGTCTGTCGCTCATTTGGGGCGCAGATCCTCCGTCTGCATGTTGCGACACTCTCGCACACACTTTCCCCCTGAAACAGTGCTCTGTTTAGTAGTCAGGACCAACACCACCAGAACCCAACATGGCAAAGGCGTAAATTAGTGCTCCCCTGGTCAGGCCTGAATAGATTAGTCCTCCTTTTCTGTTCTACTGCTCATTTAAGAGAAGGCTAAAGGGGAGGATGGTGGGGGGGGGGGCGCTTTTGCAACACCGGCTCGGAGCCCATGCCCCTGCCACTAGCACCACTGTCACTATTTAACCCATCAACGCGCACACGCAGCACAGGTACCGCAGCTCAGACCGGTGCCGCCACGCACCGCCACGCACCGACGCAGATAAATGAGAGGGTGGTAGATCCCGTTCGACAAGCGCCACATCAGGTGTTCCCTCTGTTACGAAACAACAGCTGAAACGTCTCTGGTACCTTTGAAAGAGGCGATCACTGCTCGGAAGGACCCCTGCGCCTGTCAGCATGTATCCTCCGCCTGCTGCCAACGGACTCCGGCTGAGGCGTGGACGCCGGTGCGCACGCCTTATATGCGGAGCGGCTCCGCGCCGCTTCCTTAATGGTTACTGCTGGTTAATGGTTAAACCCTCACTTCCGCCGGCTCCCAACGCCGTGTCCCAATTCCACTGTCTGCAGACCCTCGTCCCTTTGGCCCCTGCCGCCCGGCTGCCTGGATGTTCCTCTGTGATCGCCTACAACCGTCAAGGAAGCCACAAGGCGCGCGGCCCCTGCGGCGCGCACAATCCCCTCCTTCCAGCCCACGTGTGTGGAACTCAGCCTCTTTTACAGGACTACCTATTTACGGTCGTTGGCAGAGATATAAGTTTAAATTTAACAATACTCTCAAATCCCTGAATGAATCAGTACCGTCCTAACGGATCCTGTGGAGGATTCTGATTACTCATCCACCACCGCGGACAGTTAGGACTTACATAAGTTATAGGAGGCAGGATGGCCTTTCTGACGGATTATATGTAACAGGGACATATAATATTGTATTATAATCACACAAAATTGTTCTTTTTGTTTACTATTGTTGAACATACCTGGTGTTTGTTTTACTGTGCTGTCTTGGTCCTCCAGTCACTTCGTCTGTATTTTATTTCTTCTTCGTGTGTCCCCCTTGGTGCACCTGTATAAATTCGAGGGTCGCGACTTCCTCTTCCCTTTTGCAATTCTCGTGTTGGGAGGAGGTCAGTCATCTTTTGTAATCCCTTGTCTTTTTGTTATTATTTTGTCTTAATTTGTCACTCTTATAACACTACAGTTCTAGTCAAGTTTATATTGAGCTCTGATGTTGCTCCGATGTAGTGTTTTATTGATGTGAACAGGTGCGATGGTGCTAACTCCATGTTGTCTTCTCTGTAGTTTGGGCTGGATCAGCAAATAGCGGCACATGTTAATTTTGCTGTTTTATTTTTGACCAGGTATGTTTTTCTTGCCCTTTTGCAATTCTCGTGTTGGGAAGAGTTTGGGCTGGATCAGCAAATAGCGGCACATGTTAATTTTGCTGTTTTATTTTTGACCAGATTAAACGGAGAGTGCCTCCAAAAGTTCAACTGTCCCGTGGCTACTCTACGCACCACAACCACCAAAAATAACACAACGCAGGCATACACCGGTCACATATACTCAAAAACTGTCCTTCATTTTACAATAACATACGCAGAGGCTGACTTAATATTAAACAGACATACATAAATGGAATATGTTAGATATGAAATTGTTCCTTTGAGTCAGGCAACAACAGAAGCCACTCACAGTTTAGACCAGACTTTGTTACATTTTCTCCACGATCAAATCTGAACGCGTTCTAAAGCTGTCAGACCTTTGGCCACAGCAAAGGAATCGATGAAGAAATAAGCATGAAATGAGTAGAAGCCATTGATGGAGGACTGACCTTCACTCCAGCTAACGCTGACTTCACCAGTAAATGGTTTATTGGGAGATGTGGAACAGGGTTGAATCCTGACATTTACCAGCTTAAATGTGCGTTAATATGGACATTTTCCTTTGTTCTTGCTTCCCAATGGTCGTACATCTAAAGTCCTTCACCCAGTTTTACCCCCCCAGCAGGGGTGGATAGAGACGAGACACACATGCTGAGCACAGATATTACTAAACTAAAACATGCTACATGTTAAACTGAGTGCACTGAATGATCACCAAGCTCAGACACATTGACTTGCACCACGGCAGGATTTTAATGTCTCACTGGGATTGTGTAACCAACTTTGATTCCACATTGCCAATCCAATTGACTGCTTTGTCCCTTTCAGCAGCCCTATAAGGGCACACGGACCCTGTCTATACCCCCAATTCATCACCTCATGTGAGCATTTATGGGTTCGGTGCCTTGCTCAAGGGTACCTTGGCAATGCACTGAAGGTGTTCTGGCACCTTCCCCCACAACCAGAACACCTTCGAACCCTCTGCTCCTCAACCCAGCCCCCCGACAGACTGACCTACCTCAGTTTCAGTCTAGTTTTAGAATCTGAGGCTGCTGTGACCAGAGCTGGACGGGACCAGAACCAAGCAAAGATCTGGCACGCTGAGACTGGCTGAAACCTCTTTGCAAAGTTCCAAGTGCGGTGAATCTTCTTAATCCCGACACGTCCGACGACATAAGAGAGACAGTGATGCTAACTTGTGCTAATCCTAATGTTACTGGAGTCAGCAGAGTTTCTTAGAGGAAAATATGCTTCCCCTCTTCTTCTGACAACATTTAGATTTCTAATTAGAAATCAATGACATGGAAGAGTTTTAGAGCTTGTGTGTGAGTTCCTTCTGCTGCGGATGTACAGTACTTCCACATGGGGCTGTGCAGGAATGCCAGCAGGGAGGAGGGAAACTCACAGGTCACCCTTAAGTGGATTCAGGATAAGAGGATTCCTGCTGAGAGCAGATTCCGAGCACATGATACTGTATGGAATAAACAAGATCTCATCAGCGACATCACATTACAGACGGGATTTCTTTGCATGGCAGATTGTAGCTGTGTTATCAAAGGGAGAATGACAGAATATAGCAGAAAATATATCAGAACAAAGCCTTCCTGAACGTGAACGTGACGTGAACAAAGTGTTCCAGGAGCGATGGTAGAGACAGCTAATGTTACAGGACTCAGGCCTGCAAGCAGAGAAGAATGCTGTTGAAAACACAAGAAAAGAAGGGGACAGGTGACAGGCGCCACTTCCGTTCAATGCAGCAACTTCGAATGAGGGAGCCAAAGAAACTGCTGGAAAAAGAGGGTCCGTTGGACAAGTACAGCGTCACACTGCCCCCTACCGGCGACAGAAAGGCTCGCCAAGAAGCCACGCGTACCCTTACAGCTCCCCTTCAACCGTCTTTCCGACTGACATAATACACCCAAAGCCTAAACATGAATAAAAATTACTTTGCACACACCACTAGGATATCAATCTATGTTAAAAAAAAAAAAAAACTACAGGAAATGTGGCCGATCCTTTTTCTGTGTCACACTAACACGGTGTGATGTGGTGCTACATGTAGACAGCATCTCCGTCGGTTAATGATCCTCCAACCTTCAAGTCAAAACCAGGAAGTGAGGTGAGGCCCAAACAGTGCTGGCCTCGCTAACGAGTGCCTGCGCCTGGCAACTTGGAGGCAGTTTGTGCCAGTTTTGGGCCACTTCTGTCCAGGGGCTTCTTTGAGCCCAGAAGAATGTCAGAAGGGAGGGGAGATTTGGAAAGTTTCCCTCAGCTCCAACTGAATGGTTTTCTACCCAAGACACTCCCCTGTTCTCACTGCTGTCCCTCTTTTCTGCAGAGTAAAGACAGAAAACGGCAGCAAACGCCGCTGTGACTTCCTCAGGAGTCTTTGTGCTTCACGCCGCTGAGCTGAAACTGGTGACTAACATCAGCACATATATCTTACTGGGACTTATTTAGTCGATTTGATCAAAAGGATCGTTGCATTTTATCACAGGCGAGTGACTCGAGATGTTAAAAACAGGGAAACAAATTTGCAAACATGTCCTGTTTGAAAGGGAAGTGCAATGTGAACCTAAATAGGAGCAGTTAGAAGCAGATCAGATCTTCAGCGTTGCACTTTGCATCATATACATTCAGCCAATGAGCCAAGGATGAAATAATGATGTTTAACCACAGCGTCTCAGTTCTCCGTCTGCACTTTGTCCCCCATCTTGCAGTGAGCAAACAGCAAATTTGGCCCAAAGTGCATCATATACATTCAGCCAATGAGCCCAGGATGAAATAATGATGTTTAACCACAGCGTCTCAGTTCTCCGTCTGCACTTTGTCCCCCATCTTGCAGTGAGCAAACAGCAAATTTGGCCCGAAGCCTCCCACTAACTCAGATGAACTTTAGAGGTTATACAAGATTTGAAGTTAAACTTTAAAATCTCGTGTTAGAACGATGGAAACAGATATAGAAAATGATAGAAGAAGGTTTTTTATTGGGTTTACCATTGTGAGAGACTGTTTAATAAAAAACCTTTTTAACCGTGCTTGATCTTACCTGACAGTCAGGATGGAAAAATTAATATTTGTGACTCTGTGGAAATGATGAATCAAACTATTCGTCAAATAACAACGCCCACATCCGCACATATATAATTATCACCTACAAATGAGCTTGAATCATTCGACCTTATCACACATGGTTGTGTTCGTTAGTGAACAAATATTAAGGTTTTATATATAGGTTTTTATATACACGATGGTCTCATTTCTATCATCTCACCTTCTGACTGTGGCCAAACGCGCTGCTGTTGCGCAAGTTGGGCGGAAACGCGAATAGAACTGGATGGAGGTGCAGGTTCGGTGTTAGAGAATAACCGGCAGATGTATCGATTAACAGCTTAGTGCTCATCTGCATACGTGCGCATGCACGTACGGGAGGGTGAAGCTTTAACCGTCAACAGGCCACACACACACACACACACACACACACACACACACACACACACGCACACACACACATGGCTTACCAATTACAAGACACGATCAATGACAGTACAGACAGATGGACATTTGGAAAAATGCTGACGTCGTCTCCGGTCACAGACGCGTGTGATGCCTTCAGGGACAACATCGGTGGCTTTGTCTGACCACCTCGTGGTCTCCAGCAACTCCAGCAGGCCTTGAACACAAAAACTCCGACTTCTGCTCTGATTCGCGGCTCAAATGTGCCGCTTGCCTCACAAGATCGATTCAAACTTCAGACAAGTTCAAAACTTGTTTGAAGTTTGTTGGTTTCTACTGTGGAAAAGGCCCAAATGGAAAGACAATAAAAAAAGAAGGGCCCCCACATAAAGGACCTTCACTTCTCCCGTTGAGAGAAAGTGCAGCGCGGCTCAGTTTTGACCTTGACCTTCACGGGCTGACTGCCACACCAATATTACACAGTCATTGACTCAGACAGCAACTTAAGCGACATTTAAATATGCAAACACACCTATAAAACATGCAAAACCTCTGGAAATCAAATGTTCCCATCAAATATTTAGAGACCTAGATTAAAATGCTCCATATCCTGGAATGATGTATTGGATTAATTTAATGGTGTGGAAAAAAGTGATGGAAACATCAATAACAGTGACCTTTACGTTACCACAAACATAACAATCACAAGTGTGCTTTCATGTTACGTCGTTTTACTGTCGATGAAATAAAGGTCTGAGCCAATATTGTCCTTGTTGCCATTTTATTGCATTTGCTGCACTTTTTAATAAATTGCTGTGTGGTTACGTTGTTATTTGTAGGTCCTTGAGTGACCTGAAAACCAATAAAATACTCAATTTTACAAACTTAGAATAAAAGAAGTCCATGAAATGAACCCTGGGGAACCCCGTATGTTATTATGTGTCTGTTTCAGAGAGACAAACGATGAAGGATTCTCGATACTGAGGCCGTTTCAATTGTCTAAGAGGAACATTGTGTACTGCAGAGTTGATCCCGCTGTTAGCGGCTTGGTTATGAGGAGGTTACTAAGGTACATAACGGTCCCCCTGGGACCCACAGCTGCTTTCCACAGGCAATTATTTTGAGCTAATGTGGAAAAAACACAAATTGGAATATAGTGGGAACACAGCTCAGTCACAAACCCGCCTCAGTCGTGTGTAATCGACCTATTTTAGACTGGATCTGGTGTGTGTGTGTGTGTGTGTGTGTTGTGTGGTTCATTGATGCACCAGATTTTGAGGATAATTTGCCAGGCAGTGTAGCGACAACAAGAAAGGAAGCATTAAATTTAAAATCTTTGCAACCAGGAAAAAGACAGTTTCCTTTTTTGTTCTTTATTTTTCAATGTAGAAACGCCACCAAACATTAGCACATAGATAATAAACATATAATCTATTATCAAATGACAGCATTCGACATAACTTCAAATGTCCTGGAGTTTTAATCTTTAATCTCTTTCCACCCTCAAGCATGTGAACAACATGCATGTGTCAACATTTATTTTACAGTTTTCCTCGTGACATTTTACAAAGTTCATTTTAGGAAGCGTAATATTATTTCAGAAAATAATTTTTACGCGTTCTCTGAACCCGCGTGTGTGTGTTTACTGCCACCTAGTGGATTCATTTGTGTATAACACGGAAAACCTAAAATCAGCCCAGCTCATTTCCATCAGGTCAAATCACAACTAGACTCGGAACAAGCAACAATTACACAACAGAAGACACTTTAAATGGATCATTATATGTGACAAAAGCGCAATAAAACAAACAATCTCTTCCTTAAGCTGAATAATGATCTAAGGGGAAGCTGAAGTTTGACAGGAGATTGTCTCAAACAGATCCAATAACAAACCAGGGCAGGTAAAGTTAAGGTGTGTGAGTGTGCAGCTAAGAGCTGTAACTAAGCAAAATGATGTCTACGGCAAACACCTCAATATTATCAGTGCATTACATCACCCATATATGAGCATGCCCACATGATTCCATACTGTTGTATCCTCAAAGAGTTATTCTACAACATCCTCGTGTGATGTACTAAAATAACACAACCCAGGAATGTCTGTGATTACATTCAGCTCACACTCCTGTGTCATTAGTGTAAGTTAAGTTAGATGTATAGTTGGCACACACAGGAGACTTTGTGATGGTGGCAGGCCAGGCCTTGATGTTGCATTCATGTCATCTCAGTACATTCAGATTCTACGTGGAAACGGCGTAAGAGTCATCATATCTGTCTAAATCCCTAGACATGGTAAACTACAAAACCTCTTCTGCATTTATCCACGACATTGTAGAAGAGTCACATACAAAAGGTATTTTGAAGCTTAAAGAGAGAGCCAGCTCCTCTATTGTGCACGTCGCCCAGCAGGGGGCAGTGTTATCTACTACATGCTCCATCTCCCAGGCTTTCTCAGTTCTACTGAATAATGCACCATGATCTGATTCTCGAACGTTGTACAGAAAAAGAGAGGATATGGAACCACTGTAAAGTTGCCATTAGAGGTACTCTTCCTCCTTTATGTACAGGATCTCATTGGCTGAGCTGGGAACCTGCCGAAGAGGCAAAGCAACTGTTGACTAAATGGCTGCAAATCAGTTCTTGTTGTTGTTCTCTACGGTTGGCTGAGTGTTTGTTAAAATTGCATTTCAGGCGACGCCTTAATAAATGCGTAATTGCCGAAATGCACCAGCAAAAAGCACCTGATTAGCAGAAGCCAAGAGCTTTGTGAAGTAACCCAAATGAATCAAAATGTGTTTACATTCCTGGGAGCCGCACCTGACGTGGCAGCAGCAAATTAAATAAGATTTAAACATAGCAAATTCCTAAATAAGCATAGTTGGGCCGTGCATTTGTGTTCTGGAGGAGGAGGAAATCCATCCTGGTTTACTGGAGTCTGATCCCAGGTAGTCGCACACGTATAAGTAAATCCATACATACATTCTGAGATAAGATGGAAACCTGAAATTAAGGGAATTTATGATTTAAACTGTACCTGGTTAACTCCTCCTACCACCAGGAGGCGCTCTCTGATGACGATGAAGGATGTGGAGCATCGTGGGAATGCCATCGGAGCAAGACTCTCCCACTTTTTCTTCTGAGGATGGAAGGCCTCCACCGTGTCCAGGGCTGTAGGTTCATGACCTGGGCAGCAATAACACACACACACACACACACACACACACACACACACACACACACACACACACACACACACACACACACACAGCAGGACTGTCCAGTCAAGGTTTCGTTCTGTTCATTAATCCACGATTACTGGAGGACTTCAGAAGTCCATCACAGTTGTGAGGCAGCGGCTCATCATTTACAATCAATTTAACAACATAAATGGACCACAAATGCACCGACCATAAAATACTGCAGCCACTGAGTTACTACTCCTCACAAAAGTCACATTTATCACATCATAAAATAAGAAATGTAAGAATTTTCAATCAGTTATGTCGATGAGACGGCTTTTACTGCCAAATGATCGCAGTAAGTCATGAGGAAACCTTCACTTATCAGTGTGTCCTGACATGATTTATATAAGAGCAATGGCGCAAAATCAATACAAACAGCAGCGTGGAAGCAGTAAACAGAAACTCCGGATTAGAGCGGGACGCTCTCACCGAGTCCTCCGGCTACAATCATCCTGCCGCGCAGCCAAGCAGCAGCAAAGTCGGCTCTCTTGGTCTTCATCGCTAATGTCTCGTCTGACTTCAACCAGCATCCTGCAGGAGAAGAGGAAAAAAAGAAAACTTCTGAATGAGTGGATGTGTGTGTGTGTGTGTGTGTGTGTGAAGGTGAAACCAGTGACAGCGTGGTCCATCTACAGCTGGACAGAATGCTGCTGAGCTTATTTCCAGACTGTGACCTGCACAAATAGGTCAGTCACACACACCCCCACACCACCACACACACACACACACACACACACACACACACATCGCTGCCAAGGACACTGATAGGTTATGACAATCGGACAGTGCAAACATGGAGAGAGGGGATGAGGAGGTGGGGGCAGAGGTCACAATGCGGCTCTGAGGAAGAACCTTTGGGACATTGTTGATGGCACATGTCCAAAACTAAGTGCTAAAAAACTGATGCGAGGGCATCGTGCACGATGGCTTTTCGAACCTCTGAAGGTTGCGTGGGTAAACAGGGAGGCCTCTGCATGCTCAGCTTCCCCTGAGATGGGTGGAGCACGGTGGAGAGCCGGGTCAGGTTCTGATGGTCGGAGGGACTCATAATGTGGAACAGAAAAATAATAGATTCATCCATGTCTCCATTACTGCCAGTCCATCAAAATGGAGACACACACACACACACGTCTCTCGGGCTCTGGAGTTTGAGACCCTTCATGTGAACAAGGTTCCTCACCATCACAATGAGGCGACAGTAAACAGACGTTAGCACAGGGACGTCTCAGTCACACATATATTCTCTTATTTCCATATTTTGTCAGAAAGCCCATTTTCAGTCCCTGAGCGTTGGGTCGGGGTTCTTCGGTGCCAGTTTCTGGCACATGAGGTCTCTCTGAGCGCTCGGTCTGACACATGGAGCCGTCATCTGGTTCTTTCTCACTCCGAGTATTTAAATTACGGCTCGGTGGTCAGATGCTAGCAGATTATGTGCTGAAGGCTACATTTAGGGTTCTGACATCTAAATGAATCATCAGAGTTGTGTTGGGATCACGCCCTGATCCCTCATGAGCCGGGATGGCATTAAAAATGACATAAACTCTGAACCTTCAGATAATTATCTGACATTTGGGAAATTTATTTGACTAATTGGGGTGAAAAAAGGCTGTGCTGCAGTCCCCCCAGTGGCCACCAGGGGATTTATTTTCTGCATCTGATTTGGGTTTTTTGATCAAATATTTTTACATGCATGATCAGTCATGCCTGCCTATTTTAATGTGTGAATGATGATTTCAAGTGAGTTTTCTTTTTAATTTAGGTTTTCTCCAAAGTGTTGCTCATTCTTGAGCATCTAATGTAAAAAAAACAAAAAAACAAAACAGAAAACAGGTGCAGCGGTGAGCAAACACTCCCAGAAAAAGGGTCAAGATTGGCGGTGAAAGACACACTGATTTTTGGGTCAATAACACTTCATCAATTATCTGCAACAAAATAGCCCTGCTCAGCTCTGGAGTGTTGGAGTATCTTGTTTATCTGCAGAGAATCATAACAGAAAAAGAGAGAAACCTTCAAAAGTGAGTGAAGGATAGAGAATTATCTGCTCTTGGAGCATCTGGACCTTCGACACTTTCATCTCAAGCCCTTCGCATGAACACAGAAAAGGGACAACATGGCCAGCAGAGCAGCAGCAGCAGCAGCAGCAGAGTAGCAGAGCAGCAGCAGCAGCAGAGCAGCAGCAGAGCAGCAGCAGCAACAGCAGCAGCGCAGCAGCAGAGCACAGCAGCAGCACAGCAGCAGCAGCAGAGCAGCAGCAGAGCAGCAGCAGAGCAGCAGCAGCAGAGCAGCAGCAGTAGTAGCAGCAGCAGCAGAGCAACAGCAGCAGTAGCAGCAGCAGCAGCAGCAGCAGCAGCAGCAGCAGAGCAGCAGCAGCAGCAACAGCAGCAGCAGAGCAGCAGCAGCAGAGCAGCAGCAGTAGTAGCAGCAGCAACAGAGCAACAGCAGCAGAGCAGCAGCAGAGCAGCAGCAGCAGAGCAACAGCAGCAGCAGCAGAGCAGCAGCAGCAGTAGCAGTAGCAGCAGCAGCAGAGCAGCAGCAGCAGTAGCAGTAGCAGTAGCAGCAGCAGCAGAGCACAGCAGCAGCAGCAGCAGCAGCAGAGCAGCAGCAGAGCAACAGCAGCAGCAGCAGAGCAGCAGCAGCAGCAGAGCAACAGCAGCAGCAGCAGAGCAGCAGCAGCAGTAGCAGTAGCAGCAGCAGCAGAGCAGCAGCAGCAGTAGCAGTAGCAGCAGCAGCAGAGCAACAGCAGCAGCAGCAGCAGCAGCAGCAGCAGAGCAACAGCAGCAGCAGCAGAGCAGCAGCAGCAGCAGAGCAACAGCAGCAGCAGCAGAGCAGCAGCAGAGCTTCCAGCAGGTAAATCCCCGTCAGATGTTTCACATTGACCTAATGAGAGTGGAAATGTTGTCAAGGTTGTAACGTTGTAAAAACAGTTATTATATATTAACAATGAGCCTTTGATATTTTGAATCTTTTCTAACAAAACTACGTGTGGAGGCTGCTGCTGTGCTGATGACACACAGACGACAGCTGATTAGGTGCTGCTGGAGCTCTTTATATTGTTGCAGTGATTCTCTCCACATTTGAACCTTTTATACTGATAAACACACATAAATTCAGGATCAACGGCGTTGGATCCCTCATGATTGGTTAGCCACGAGATTCCAGCCTGTCGTGCTTTAGTGAAACAGGAAATCCTTCCAGCAGTGAAGAGTTACTCAAACGCATGAACTGGGCCAGCAGGTCGGCTACGTCCCTCCCCCAGCCTCCGTTGCCCATGAGCGACATTAGCATGGTGGGTTGCGCAATCATTTGTGCTTAAAAAAAAAGGATTTCTGCATTAACCAGCACTACTAATTACATAAGGTTTGCTTCTTTGGTTAAATAATGGTAGATCTAGGTCAGCTTTATTCACGGATAGTGCAATTCAAAGACTTTAAAGTGGGACATTCCATCCCGTGCATGGATAAATCCGGTCCTGTCGGGCCTGTGAGCGAAGCTCCTGTTTTACTTCATGACATACTTGAGCAATTAGAACTCAGACTACTCTCAGACACATCCGCCCCCCCCCCGATGGACGAACCTGCAGATGGTGTCACAGAGCTGTGTGGCACCTTTATCCCAAATAAAACACTCCCGAGACAGGAAACGGCGCTCGCCACAACACTCGTAATTCATTTTTAAACAGAGTTTACCGAGTTACAGGCTGGAATTGTCTCTTTAAATTACAAATGTGTCCACACATCACATTCCAGACCCCTCCGAGGCTCGATTCTACAGCCGCTCCTGTCCCTGTTTGCTTTGGAGAGATTATAGGTGTGTGCGTGCAGAGACGGGGGGGGGGGTACAAAGGAACGCCCAGCATACGTGACCGTCATGTGGAGGGAGATGGCGGAGACGAGTAAAGAGAAGACAAACCAGAGAATATAGAGAGCAAAAGTGTGATAATAGAGGAGCTGAGCCTCCTCTCAAGTCAGACTCCTCTGTAATTGTCCATCACCATTAACGAGGAGAAAAGGACAGTGATTGGCTCTCAGCCTTTGATGGATTTTGTGACGGTCGCGTTTGAAATCAAACAGGGCTGATCACACAGATCATCCCCAAGGACAGAATCTTCCCGCTACGCTCCGGGAATTCTGGTAATTACATTTCAGCCCACAGTCAAAGCCAAAACAAAACCAGAGCTGGTGCCGTTATTACTTTTCTTTATTTCCACTGGCTTTGTAGTTTTTGGAGAGTTTTCTTTAATATCCCAAGAGGGACACCAGTCAAATAATGGGAGCATGGGGTTATGTTAGCGTTTGAGGCTACCCATTGCTACGCTATAATTATTCCGCGTTGGTGGACGATCTACACACTCACATGCTTTCAGGTATTTACTCTCTACTCAGTCGTCAGGACTTAATCCAGAACTTTCATCTGGTTTAAGGTTCTGGAAGGAAGATGGAAGAAATGATCAGACGAGACGGACAAACAAGCTGCTTAAAGTCCCATTTTCACACACGGACGCACACAAAACTGTTGAGTCGTCGGGTAATTTGGTTCATTTTAAACAGTGTTTTAATGCAGCGGCTTTAATCTGGTGGTCCACCAGCAGAGAAAATGGCCGAACTCTCCTTCATTCCCTTCCCTTCTACCGAGCTGGTATCTGTCTTAATACTGGCGATACGGAATGGAAGAGTAATAAAATATCGCTGTGTGACAGCAGATTGCATGAGCGTGTGTGTGTGTGTGTGTGTGTGTGTGTGTGTGAGAGAGGACGGCTGCAGATGGATAATAAAGCAATCTGTTTCTGGATCTTGTAATTTAAAGCGCTGCTCATCCTCCAGCCCTCCCTCTGCAACTCATCTCCCATCTCATTTTCACCGAAATTAGATTGGAAGAATGGCCGCGGTTGCCTTCCCACTGTGTGAGCGGGAGCACGCCGCAGCTCCCGTCTGCGTGTGCAAAACTGCGTTTATCATTCTTACATCTTGTTTTTTACACACAGGCTCGGCTTCCTCTCAGCTATCACACATTAACTCCAGATTATTTAGCTTTGACTCACCCCCACAAAGTGACCCCATATTCATCTGTCTGATGATTTATTGATTTCTGCTCGCCCGTTTCCTATCTATTCAATTTCTTCACCTGTTTCTCAGGGCACCTTTGCTAGATAGAGGTGTAACTCATTTCAGTTAGCTTAGCCGTGTGCACAGGGAAAAAGAGAAACATAAGATTAGCATGCTGATGGAAATCCCCATTATGTTCACATCATCTCTGAAAGCCACTGATATGGATCCTATAGCACAGTTAGCAAAGTTTCACCAGACTCCCATGTGCACACATTTGTTTTTCCATCTTTATGAGGACTCACTTTGATATAATCCCTTAGCCTAACCCTGACCAACACAACTAATCTAATCCTAACCCTTAAAAGTAAAGTCACAAACACACTTTTAATGCTGTGAGGTCCTGCCAAAATTGTCCTCGTGTCAATGAAATGTATATTTTGTCCTCACTACAAAGCATGAACACAAAAACACACACACTTGTCACCATATCCAGTAAAAATCTATGATTTAAATTCAATGATTCACACAAAGGTGGCAGTGGACATGAGTGACAACCATCATACTGCTTCTGCTCGCCAATCTTGACAAGTTTAATTAAATAAATGCAGTCATTTATGAAGACTAGAGGATTAGATTGTGATTTATTAGAGTGGTAATAGGAAACTTGAAATTTAATATAATGACCAAGATTCAAATCTGTGAGAGAAACTGTCTACTGTTCGTGTATGTGTTTTAATTAATAATTACTTATTTGTGTTGCGGTAGTGGACGTAATAAAACTTTTGCCTACTATAATTCTTTACACAAAAGTACTTTTTAATACAAGCAAAAAGAAACACGGAATCAAAAAAACTCAATTTCAGTTATTTACCTTGGTTAGAGTCAAAAATGTTGACATTTTTTGTAAACTTGGAGCTCTGGTGTCCTCCTCCCTGCCGTAGTCCTCCCAGAAGACACAGTCTCCCATCTGGGTCCCATATAATACCGCCATAGGAGCGTTTACAAGGCATTGTGGGTAGTGTAGTCCAGGAACGCATCTCAGTGTCATACACCTCGAAGGCCTTCACCGGACGCTTACAATGCCGTCCACCTGAACAATTCAGGATAATTATTCCAGACAATGAAGGTGTGAGAGACACATTCAGAGTTCATCACTTTTCTACCTGCAACATAGAGCTTGTTGGCCAGCAGATGTGTGTTAGCATCGTAGCGCGGCGTCGGCATGGGAGGAAGTAGTGCCCACACATCTTTGCGAAGGTCATATTGCTGCAGAATACTGCGAGGGAGCAGGTCAGCACCCATCCCCCCAACAGCCAGGGCCCTGCCATCTACACACACGCAGACACAACACACATGTGCACAGAGAGAGAGAGAGAGAGAGGAGAGAGAGAAAGGGAGGAAGTTGCTCTAAGTCGAGAGACTGTGGAAGACATGGAAAGGACAGCTGGCACTGCAGCAGAATAAAAATGCCTCCATCGAGAGGCACAAAAGTACTTACCTGCGGGTACGGGCAAAGAACACACACACACACACACACACACACACACACACGACACTTCATTTTCATTTGTGGAGGTAGAATAGGTAATTACCTGAAGTTCATTATCTAATATCTAGAAGGTAATGAGTCATCAAATGCCAATAAAAATGCACTTTCATTCAATTCAGTGAGCGACTATCCATTTAAAAATGCCATATTTGTTTTAATTTGGCCTCATTGATCATTTTGTCACACTATTAGTCATCTCTTTTAGTAGCTGGGGACGAGTTTGGGGATAAAACTGCAAACAAAAGGCTAAAGATCGAAGACTGGTCGGTGAGATGGAGAGGCTAGCAGAGCAAGGCCAATAGGTTCCAGCATCTATCTGTGTTCCAGCAGACACTGACAAATGCACCCCAACAATGAACACTGGCACCTAATTTATGAAGACAGTATGTGCAAAAGTCCATATCAGTGGCCCAGCATCAATATGAGCTGAAAATGTGGAAAATCTAACTGTATTTCCATCAACAGGTAAGTCAAAGGGAACAAAGCAAAAAATCTGTGACCCGATGTGATCAGGTACTGGACTTGTGTTCCAGACATATAGCAACACTTAGCACGGGCTCCTCCTCCTGCTGCTACTAGCAGCATTACTTTGTTCATCTTTGCAGTGCGAACACTCGTTACTGCTTAAACATGATATAGTGTGAACCTTTGACAGTGATGGATACGCCCATTAAGGCCTCCCGTAGCGCGCTCCTCTTTCTCCACCTCCCTTCCTCTGTGTTGTAGATCTCCACCACCTTTAGGGGACTTTGGTCCGCTCCCACTCCTCCCACAACCAGCAGTTGTTTCCCCAGCACTGCCACGGCGGCACCAGCCCGGGGCGTGGACATGGGGGCCGCGCTGATCCACCGATCCTCCTGCAGACAAGCCCGGGTGGCACGTTCTGGTCAAGTACATCGCCGTTGCTGTTATTTAAGACACATCAGTTGGGTGACATGATGTCTTAAGCCCCTCCTCCTGGGTAGGGGCACGTTAAACTAATGCACACCAGCACATCACATCTGCTCTCTATATACGGTCTACTGACATCAGTGTTTCACGATAGCTTATACCTCAGGTGAGTATAGATCCACGGCTGAGCAAGGTCTCCCTGCAGCATCGCAGCCCCCCAACATGTACATCTGCCCCCCCACCTCCGACAGCGTATGGTAGACGCGGCCGTTGGGAAGTCGCGCCAGGTTCTGCCAGTGGAACTCGTGAGCCGATGGTACCGCCATGACTCAGTCAGACCGCCAGGGATGATGACAGAGGAGCAGAGGGGGGTAAACTAGGAGCTCAGCAGAGGTGTGGTGATGTCTGGTAGGCACCGGGGCATCGGGGAGGGGTGGGGGAGGTGTTCCTGGGGAGCTTTAGCGGAGTTGGGCTGTGGTGCACCAACGACGGGCCAGCTGGAGGAGGAGTCGCTCTTTAGGGATCCTCTAGCACCTCTAAGAGGGACCTGCAAGAGAAAACAGACCTGGAGTGTTTGTTGAGGAGCAGGAGACGTGAGGCACACACACACACGCACACACACACACACACACACACACACACACACACACACACACTATAAACTATAAACTGAACCCTTATAAAAACAACCCCACCATCTATTCCTAATTCTTTCTATTAGCTTGAATTACTGGGATGAAAACATGTTCAGTGTCATGATTTCTTTCACCTCAATGGCAGAATTAAACAATTCCATCAAACATTCCGATACATTTGGCAGCTCCATCCTGTCAGACCAGGAGGACAAGCAGCAGCAATGTTCCCTGCTTCCTCCACCACAACACCAGAGCTTGTTTTCTTAATGGATCTTTGAAGAGTTCCAACGCTCCATCTGACATTAGAGCAGCCAACACATGTGATTAAAGAAAACCACATCTGGTTTTCTCGCTGTTTTCATTTTACCCACCTTCCCCTCTAATTTAACATCGTTTGCCCGAGCGTAACTGAATCAAAAGGTCCGTCTCTTCCACCTTCTGCTGGGATGAGCAGCAGCTGACGCCCAGAGGAAGGGAACTGACGCAGCCACTCCCAGTCTCGAGTTTCCTCTCGTTTGAGACGTTGAGCGCCGCCGCTGTTGTCATCCCGCGGGAGCGTTCCGTTTCCTGTGTTACCCACGTCGGTTGCCTACGCCTGGTTCTCAGGGAGGATGAGGGGAGAAGGGTGTCATGGTGGTGGGAGGAAGCATCCAGGACGAAGCCACGGTGCTTCTGCATCACCTGAAGGGCACCTGCTTTGACAATCCTTTGTGTCGTACGAGGATAACGAGCAGGAGGGTTTCGAACGAGGTCAAACGCGAGCAGATTACGCAGTTGGAATGCAGCGTAATATCTCAGCAGCAGTTCGTCCTGGAACATTTTTGCAGCTTTTCCGCTGAACCGCCGCCCTCCTCTCTTCTCCCTCCATCTATTTACAGACCTTCCTTATCTTTAATCAAAAAAAAAATTGGGACAAAGGGGGAAGATAATGAGAAGACTGTCCTTCCCATTCTGGTGCGCTGTGCGTTGCCATAGCAACAGCTAGGTTTTTCCCAAGAGGCAAAGCTTTTTTTTTTTTTTCGTGTGTTGTGCACAAGACAGTGTATCGCTTGGTTTGCTGTTAATAACGGCTCATGAAAAATGAAGCTGGTTGCCTCCTTATAAACTGCTCCTGGCAGACATTCGTGCCGTTTCTAATAAGGCGGGGTCTCTCGCTCCCCACCCCATATGCAGCCTACATTAATTGCAATCTGTAACCGATTTGGTTCACCTCCGCTTCCCCCCTCTGTTTAATTAACTGCTTTAACAGCTTGATGATCAAAAGTGAGCCTACCAGCATCATCTGAAGCCGTTTACAGTCAGCCTGCCTCCGAATTGAAACTTTTAATTAGCAGAGTTCCCTCAGCTCCTTCTGCACAGGGTCTCTCTAAAGCTAAAGCTTCAGCCACGCCATCGCCTCTCCTCATTGATCGGCGTCTTATTAACCTCCCATCTCAGACTCAACAACGGTAAAAATCATTTCATCACCGAGTCGGAGGCTTTTGAAAGTGCTCCTTCTGCTCATGAACTTCAGTTCCATTTATTCAGCAAGTTTGAGAGAGCAGAACAGAAGTCGAGACACAAATTAGTCAGGAAAAATATTTGATCTGAATAATAAAAATGACTAAAGCCACTTGGCTGTGCAAGTAGCTGAGTTAACCCTTAAATCAGATGTGGATGAAGTAAACTGGTGCGTCTGCTGGTGAACTGGGGACATGCAAAACACAAACAAACGTCTTGATATTCTCTTTGTGTCCTCTCTGTAGCAAGTTATGCATCATTTATTGTCTAACTTGTGTGCCCACCCAGTTGTCTCCCACAAACACGTGTTCAGCTCTCAGTTTTACACCCTGAGCAGGTTTTTGTGAAATCAATCCTTTGCTGCTGCCAGGAAAGTTCACCAGAATTCCATTTAACTTGACCAAGTGAAGACGCAGCACTTTTTTATTTTATGACCACACGACTCCAAATGTTTTATTGGAGCGTTATCAAATGTGCCGTTACTCTGTTCACTGATGCAACTGGGGGTTAAACTCCAGCATCCAACACTAAAAGAAATCGTACCCATGCATTAAATGCAGCAGCTACAGGTCTGATAAGAACAAATCCAGCTCAAAACCATGTTTGCTCTTCACCAGGGCTGTTTTAGAAGCATACAAGCCTTCGGTGACTCCAGCCTTGGTGGAGGACTGAGACATCTGAGCCAAAATGTGAAAACTCTGGCCGTACTGACCACAGCCGAAGACAAAGCGCCTCCTTTTGAATTACAGTTAACTAAATGTAAAGGCTTCCAACTTAACCTACCTTCATTCCTCAGCTTGTAATTTAAGCTAAACAAAATGTCATGTTGCAGAGCAGAAAGTGCACAATAAATAAAAACACCGATTTATCAGACGCACGTCTGGACCTGTGTGTTTTAGCTGCCTTGGTGAATCACCTGATGGAGTTTTAGAACAGAGAGCAGAGATGGTTCCTCCACGTCAGTAGATGGCAGTACTGCACCAGTGTGGTGTTTGACAAGTGAAGAAGAAGTAGAGTTTAGGCCGTACGGGATGGCCCCATGTATAAATGATCTGCTGGAGGTTAAATATAACACGAGATGGTGAATTATGATCCTGCCCCAGTAGTGATTACAGCAAGAATTAGTTTAATAAAGTTGAAGATCCTCATAGATAGGATAGATTGTTCCCAGCCAAGGTCGTACAACAGCAGTGGGGGCCAAACCACCCTCACCGCTAACCTGTGGACCTTCTGCTCAGATCAGCTCTGAAGCTCCAACAAGATCACATTCAAGGTGAGAATATCTGTTTCATTTATTTCCTGAAGCTGCAATCTCGGCCTGGCTCTGGGGTCTTTTCCCAGTTGGAACCAAATCTAGATTTTTACTGTGCATCAGAGCTTAGTGCGAATGTTCTTGTTGCCATTCAAGCGTTGAATGACGAAAACGGTGGTTGAATGTTGACATGCTGTCTTTAACAATCCTCTACACACCAATGTTTCTCAGACATAAATGATCTGGTCTCAACTGGACACATATAAACATGGCATTTGTGTCAAAATTCCACGAGCAAGCCGACAAAACGCTGTTTTAGACCATTAAAATGACACGCTGTTCTCCTCCATAACTGTGCGGCGGTTTGTTGTGTAAATCTTGGCATTTCCATATTTCCAGAAGCCTGAGATGGCAGGATGCTCCAGCCCAGCTGTTCCTCTGCTCACGTTGGGCTGGTGGAGTGAATGAGCTCGGCTGGAGCTGCTGTGCTGACAGAGCTGAGTCTGAATCACTAATGGCTGATTGTTGGCGGAGGCTGTCGAGCAGTTGGCGTTTCTCTTATCTCCCTTTAAACGACAAACAACTCCGACTGCCCCCCCCCTCCCCTAAATCCTGGCTTGGCTGTCCTATTTGTTTGCAACCATGTGCACGACTGACGGTGACGGATGCTGTAAAACTGAACATGCTGACATATAAAGCCTCACCCGTACATGCTAGATTCTCCAGTGTTGATTTATTTGCATCATTATCAGATCGGCCACATTTCAGCTAAGATGAACCTGCTGGGTTCTGACATTTAGAAAGAAATACTGATCCCATGAGCTTTTTATTTGATCAGTCCTTTAAGACCAAACAACAACGTCCTGTTGTATCATCTTTTATTATACTTCATGAATTTAGTCACAAAGACAGATTTCAACGGCTTTGATCATTTTAAAGAGAGAATGGGACTGGACTACAGAGGGTTGATGTGGTGAAGGTTAAAAAGCAGGTTCTGAGGATTTAAACTGGTTGCTTTGACCTTTTTCCTCTTCCAAAACTTCCATCTCCTTCTGTTTTAAGAGAAATTACATTCTGCTTAAAAACACTCCTCAAAAATGCATCTAAGCTGCAGCTGAAGGATTTCTCAGGTGTCTCAGCGTCTGAAAGGTCTCATCTTCATCCGGGAGCTTCTGCTCCGTCAGTTCTTCTTGTCGAAGCAGCTGTTTATGAGTCCTTTCCTGCTCTTCAGCCAACTGCTTCTCAAAGCTCTGAGAGCTCCTGCCTCTTTTAGAGTGGCTCCTGTGGGGCTCAGCAGGGCCAAGGTCAGGGTCAAGGTCTTTACGTGTGCGACAGTTTGTGTCTGTCTGCTCCCCATGGCCCTGCTGACCTGCTGCTCTTTATCAGCCAGGAGTTCTCCGAGCTGCTCGCCCTCCTCCTCTGGAGCTGCTCTCCTGAGGTCTCGGCCGTATCCTCTTTTGACACGATAATCTGAACAAATAAAAAACCTTTTTAATTTACTGGGGTTCAAAACAAGTTTTCTATAGTTGTGAATGCAGGTAAATAAAGATCCTCCTCCCTGGTTTAAACATCTTACCTTGCTGTGTTCTTTCTTTCCCTCTGGCATGTTGATGATCTGATGGGAAATGATCAATTTCCAAAACATCCAAAGGGAAATAAAAACCTGTCTCTGTTCTTTGTGAGCATTTCTTTGAACCATAGAAGATAACAAAGGAAAAAGGGGCTTGAAGACACATTTCAACCATGACGCAACGCTTTGATGTGCAGCCACTGTAACCATGGCGACTGTACCTGTTAGATGATGTCAATCCACATGTGTGAATACATTTTTGCAGACATGAGTGAATCCTGTATGACAGCGTGTTTCTACAGATCATTTCATCAACCTGTGAAGAATCCAAGGTCACTGAAACCTACATTTGATTCACTTCACGTTTCAGCGCTGCAGTAATGTCACATAAATCTTTCATGCAACCTGATGACAACGACAACATGAAACACGCCAGCATCACTGTTAATTAGCAATAATTAACATCAGCTCAGTAAATCAGCTTCATCACGTTTTAACGTTTCTGAATTGAAGTGTGTGTTATTCAAATGAAGCCTCACTTTAAAGCTAAACAGCCACGCTCAGCTCCAGATAGATTATATTATTATTACATTTAAAAAGCGACGAGGACGAGAACAGGCGACCGAAAGCGAGGTCACAGCGAGGGAGACGTCCTCTGACAACAAACATGGAGCAGAAAACCTACAAACTGCTGCATTAAAGGGGCTGATTTGTCTCTTCACGTAGTTCATATCTTAACGTGAAAGAAATCGTTTTGGAGCTGGATTTTCATATCTTCCCCTCTGTGCTTTCTGCCTCTGAAGGTGCCTTTGATTGTGGCGTCTTCATCAGTCTTTTGGAGATTCTTCTGCCTTGAATGGTTACAGAAACTAACATTGTCTGCAAGGTCCCCAGCTCATCGTCTGGGAGGGGACGGTGCCACGTCTACCCCCCTCACCTGTCCGCCATCGCTACCAACGCGCGCACAAACCCTCAACTGGGTCACACACATGAAGGCTCTCTGCACAACATGCGCTTTTAAACTTTGATGTGCGATTAAAACCCCCACATTTAGAAGTGGAGGAGCGGGAAGAAGCTCGTTAGGTGCCTGTTTTGCATGTTGTCTTGCCAGGAGCCACGGCCATGAGACAGAAATAGAGTCGAGAGCTGAGAAAATAGATGACATTAGCAGAGCCCAGAGAAGTGCGTCCAATGAGGAACGCACTTTGTTATATAAGGACTGTGTATGTTCAATATCTACGTGACTGAGGAATGCCCCCCCACACACATCCCTCTCTTATCCTGCCGAGGGAATGCTGCTTCTCACAGATTACTGTGCAGGATTCGTATCACGTGTGAGTGGATCCAGTGTGGCAGGTCTGTGAAGGCGGACTGGAGCCAACGACTCGCAAGAAAAGGCAGGAAGAAGGGAGGATGACAGAGGGAGAGAGAGAGAGAGAGAGGTGGCAAGGGAGTTAATGAATGGACGATATAACATGGAGGGGAAAATGAGAGGGAGGAACAACTGAATGAGGGGGGTCACAGGGACTGGGTAGCATTTCTAATGGGTTCTATACAGCAGCGGCTCTATTACAGGGGGGAGTTGGGGACGATATAATCCCCGTGGCCTTTATGAGTAATTACTATACAATAAAGGCAGAGTGGCGAGACCCATCTACTGTCAGCACAAATGGAATTGACTCCCAAATGTAGTGCTGCAGCGCCTCAATAAGGAAAGTCACTCATGGCTGTTCAGAGAGTCGCTATCAGCAACGTCACCATCCGACCCAATAAAGTGAGCAAGAAACCCCTTAAATACGTTTTGAACTGCAAACGAACATTTTATCTGTTGATTCTGTTTGGTTTTTTTCTAGATTATTCCATTGAAATGGGTCAATTTACTGGCTTTATCCAAGCACTTTGGATCCTTTGATCTCCGAGACGTTTCATCATATTTGTGTGCGCGAGTGTCTGTTGAGGACGGAGGAACAATACGAGCTTTCGTGGCCAGATTTAGTGAGAAAGCCGCAGGTTTGAGTCCACATTCAGATAAAGTTTTCAGCTTTCCTTCCTGGTTGCTTTCAGCCTCGTCTAAAACCTCCCTTCTCCGGTGTGTTTATGTGCACGTGTGACCCACTTGGATGTTCGCTGTGTTCGTGGCGGTGCTGCCTGTCCTGACATCAACAGGGCGTCGCTACGGCTCCAGGATCATAAACACTTCCTGCCATTTTTGTGGGCTGAACGGGGATTCACTCATTTATGCCTGTTTTCCGGCTGCAGCCTCCAAACATTTATAGCAGGATGGAAACAACACCTCTGTATCATCTCAGATTCTCTCACGATCCCACAGAACTTACCGGTTTTGGCCTTTTCTTCAGGACGTGTTTTATAGATTACAGTGCTTAGTAAAGGTTTTGCCACCGCCATTTAATCAAACTTTGTCACGACGCCGCCAATTAAAGCTTATAAAACGTCACTCAGTGGGAGGCGACAGGCCATCATTCTGACATAACTGCCTGTCTGGATGTGTAAAATCAATTTTTATCTTCCTCCTCTCTGCGGCTGGAGGATGGAGCCAATAAACACTGTGAGGTTTTTTGCTGCGCATTATTGAACCGGGTAGTTTTTGTTTTAGGGGCGCAGTTGATTGACATTGATTTATGAACATGTAAGGAAAGAAGCATCCGAAGCATGCATCAATGCAGAAGGCAACAGGGCGTAAAGAAGAACAGGAAGTAAGACTCCTTTACCTTCAAACGTGGAACCGAAGGCAGGAAACCTTGGAAACGTCGGGAAGTTGAGTTCCGATACCTGATGAGTCAAAGCAGGACAGTGAAAACTTGTTTTATTACTGTGATTTCAAACAAAGTCAAGACACGCAGACACGGAAATGAAATCCGGTCCGAACAGAACTGGAATCGACGTCCTTGGGGACAATACGATTATCTCTAACAGTGTTCTGCTGCTGAATTAAGAGTCCGTATTTTTAACCTTGGGCTGTAACAGGATTGTGGGTGATTGACTGTCTACCTGAGGGATAAAGAAATGTCACGTCTCCTCCTGCATGTACGTCCACACAGACAGACTGAAGCCAGACCAGCGTATCAAGTAAGTGACCTTTAAGATAAGACTTTATATTCACTTTCCTCACCGTTATGGGGGCCGTAACAATACATCCATCACCATCAGTCATCATCAACTGTGAAAAATGATGCAGACAGACAATAATATTTAAACAGGAGCCTTCTGGGGAGGTTTGGGGGACAAACAGCTCAATAAGGATGCGGTTATTGAGTTGTATCCCTTTAAGAGGACAGGAACTTACAGGTGAGAGTGGAAAGTCCATAAAATGGTTCCATCAAGTTTAAATCAGCACTAAATGTTTAAACATTAACACAGGAAAAATACAGGGACACAGATGCCACTTTTATTCCTGTTAAACTTGGTCAGTCCGTCAAGTGTTTGAGGACACTTATTAAACGGGTACTTTGGTGCTAATAAGACAAGTGTAACATTTTAAGCTATTAACTTTTAACCACGCTGTTACTTTAATTACGCGTTAATTCGGTGGAATAGTCAAGCGTTTAAATAAAGCGTTCCTAAACTGCTTAGGCTGTTCGGGGTTCCCTGGCGCCGTGTAACGAGTAACGAAATACTGAATCCAAACTACTATCAAGCCGAAATCAGGACTTTGTATTCGCGTCAGGCGTCTCCATTCCCTCCCACTCCCTCCACTTACTTTCCCCGCTTCCGTTGCCTCTCGGTCGGCGTGTGACGCTTCTCCTTCTCCCTCCTCACCTCACCCCGTGATGGAAGCGTGATGGAGAGACGCGTCCAGGCTGGTGCAGATGGGGAAGAGAGGCGCGGCGCGGCGCGGCACGGTGCGGCGCGGCGCGGCGCGGGGGTCGCTCCTCAGCGAGGGCGCACAGCCGAGCAGCCGAGCTGCTCCGTCTCCACAGCCTCGAATTTCACCATTATGTGGGTCAGGGATGTGTTGAAGTGCTCATCGCCGGCTCCCATCACATAAGTTCAGATCCAGCCCTGTGATGGTACAGCCCGGGGAGAGGGGAGGGAGACGGTGCTGTGATAACCTACATTTAGCTTCGGACGCAGGAGATTAAAAGAGGGGGAGTTTAGATCTTTGTGGGTTTGAGTCTGCAGCGGGCCTGTAAATTCTCTTGTCTAAACACGTTCTGTGAGCTGTGCACGGGGAAGTAAGACTGGAACCAGAACCCGACGGATCCTGGAGATTTCCACCCAAACAGAGTAAAAATAGCAACAGCAGAACATCATGTGGAAACTTCTGCAACTATATATGATAAGAAGAATAAGAAGACAGTAGTTCAGGACTGAAAGATCATTTCCATCAGCTTGAATCTGCCTTGGTTGTTTAAAAAAAAGATTTATTGTCCATGTTTCTGTGCAGATTTGCACAACATCCAGTTGCGCTGCTGAGATGTGGATGTGCTCCAGTCTATCAGCTGAAGCTCTGCCCATACAACATGTGCACCATTATTCCTCTCACAACCAGCTGATAGTGTATCAGGGCAGCATTTGCACGTTTTCCACTGCTCCTTCATAGATGCACGAGGAGATGAAGCACGGCTGCTTCCAGAGTGACGTCAGCCGCCCATGAGCCCTCACAGCTCTAAATATTTCTGATGGAGTTTGTGTCTGCTCCTGTTTACTGTGACAACACTAATAAAGGAGCTCGGTTATCACCGCACAACAGTCTTTCCTGTCTGTTTGTCTTCTCAGAAGAACAGTTTCAGCTGACAGATTGTTGTATTATTGCATTATTTATTCCTTTGTGTCTGTTTTCATTGATAAGCTCATTGAGAATTCATCATATCCAACCATGAAATATGAATATGTCATTTTTAATTATCGTCTTTGCGCGTGTGCCTGTGCCCCAGGTTGTCCCAAACATGCTAGTGAGAAACCTGCAGGAATTCCTTCATTTCTTCCATTTGTTCAAGCCTTCTTGGGTAAACAAAGATTTTTAAGGGTACAAAATTCCTCTGTATTAAGGACAACAAACATTGTAGTCTGTAGTCTAAACACTGATCCTGGAGGAAATAAAGGTCAGAGGCAGCAGAGGACTCACTGCTAATAATAAATATTACAGACGACCAGAGTTCATGTCCCTCATCTGCATCCTGCTCTAAATTCTCAGGAGGAATGTGACATTTTAGGTGATTTAATTAAAGTTTTTATGGGATTACGTTAAGCAACAACACCGCCGTGTTCCTGCAGAGGAATGAGTCACTTGTATATTTTGTATAGAAGCCCAAAACGGGTATCATCAGCTCCCCTCGTGTGTTTCCTGAGTGACTAACAAGAGGCATAAATTTAGAGTTCACACACAGGGGGGGAGAGCAGAGTTAAACTTCTCTCAGCTGCATCGTGTCCTTCGTCCTGGTGTGCTGCCATGTTTTCTGAGCAGAAGTAATGGTGACTGTCACCAGCCGACACAATCTACACTCAATTAGCTCCTGACTCCGTCTGGCAGGCGGCTGTGGTGCTTCGCACATCGCCTGAAGACAACCGAGGCCGCCGTATTTTCTCTGCCTTGATCATTTCTGCGCCTCCTGCCGACAGTGTGTTTCCACCCCCCCACTGGCCATGGGGGCTATTCCTTTAAAAGCCACACAGAAGGATCGTGGCCCAGAAATCTTGTTCTGACACGGCTTCGCTGTCAGCGCTGCTGTCTGCCCTCCTGGGACCTAACCTGATTACAGCCTCATAATTCTCTCTTTTAATTCTGGACACACACACACACACACACACACACACACACAGCCTCAGTTGTGGCACAGTTTTGTGTTTGGCATCTTGCTGAATTTCCCTTTTTCACCCCTGTTCTAATTTTGTGAGCGTTTGAGCTCCTGGAGCCTGAGACACAGGCGATGTTCCTGCAGGAGACAGCGAGCGTTGGCACTTAATTGGCTTGTCGAGGTGTCACTCTCCATCAGGGATGTTTCCATTGGAGCAGAACGCTGGGATCTGCTGCTACATCAATAATTCAACTGAAATCCCAGCTGTCTACAGCCAGAGGTTTTAACTTTGCAAATATAGAAGAATTGCCAGCAGTTGTTCCTGCTGCATGTGGCTCAGCCCAGCTCTACAGGAGCAGCAACTGGACCAGAATAGTGGGTTTTTATTTGACCCAGTTGCTGAAATGGGCTGCACTGGGATTAATAATGTTATAGCGAAGCAGCACTGGTGTCAGCTCACCTGTGAATCATCACTCTGTCTCTGGCATCTGTCCCAAATCCTCTGTTTCTAATAAAAAGGCAGCCAGCTCCTTCTAGAGGAGCAGCTACTGGTCTGAACCCAGTTGGACATTATTGCTGCTGCTGTTTATCTATGACAGATGCTGGAAACAAGCAGATGCACCACCGTTATCTTTTTATAGTTCTTCTAAATGTGAATTAACCCATCTGAGCAAATGATAGAAGATCTTCTGGCTTCATAGCGACTCGGGGAAGATACAACTGTCCAGTATGAATAATACAATCAGACGAGCATGTGACCACACACACACACACACAGTGTTCAGCTCCAGCAGATATTTATAGTCCTTCTAGCACTTTCACCTCACATCAAGCCTTTTTTTGCTCTCTCTGTGCAGCACTTCAGACACTTTTCCACAGCTTTTGCAGCTAAAATTTGGTGCAATTGAACAAATGAATATTGTATCAGTTCCGATCAATTTTGACTTTATTTCAATGAAAAGGCTGAAGGGGAAATTTACTTGCAGAGCAGGTTTAAAATCCTAATAGGCGGAACATTAATCAGCGGGCCCTCTCTGACTGCACGCCCCCTTTATGATGAAGTTTGGTGCTTCTTTATTGAGCGCATCACACAGTAATACTGCAGGCACCTCACACAGACACATACAAATACATTTTTATTGGCAGAAAAACACGCAGCACCTCTAGTTTAATGCTACACTTTTCTTGCTTGATGAAACTTTGATGCCCTGTAGCCGTTACATAGGTTAGCTTAGTGGAAAAATAGAGCTCACACAAGTGCTGTCTGCTCCAGAGTAGAGGTTAAAAATGTCGAGTAAGGATCAAACTGCAATATTTCAGTATTTTCCAGCTGCTGTGAGAGCAGATGAGATAAGGAATGTTTAGCAATATTTTAAAAGGATTTGAGTCCTAAAATGTATGTTTGTTTTTTTAACATATTTAGGCTTTTTCAGATGCCGTCAGTGCTGTGAAGGCTTCAGAGTAGAAATGTGCACTTTTTAACCATTAAAAAAACCCAGATTTGTCACAATACACATCCACAGTAGCTGCAAGTGAGTGATTGTGAATTGTAAGTTAACGGTGCTAAAATGACTCCTCAGTGGGATTGAACCAGGCTAATTTAAGCGCTCGCACAAAAGAGCCTCTTTTGCAGTAATACTGCATGAATCACACCATCCCTTATGTCTTTAATTGCCTCGTGACGATGCTCTGGGCCATACTGAGACTTCTGTAGTGAAATCATGGCCAGTTTGATGTTTGACATGGGCCCTGACCTCGCCAGGATGAACCAAAAGCTCCGGGAACAGATCATTTTATTCATTTTCACAGATTTGGAACCCTTTTGTCGTTCTTCTCTTTAATCTGCCCGTTACCATTAGATGTAATTCACATTAAACTATATATGGCTGAGGAAAAGGGGCGGTCTGGTATGTGTGCAGGCTGAAGGACGGGAGGCGGCCCAGTGAACGCCAGGCTCGTGGGCCCGGCTCACTCACCGTCCTGCCTTCATCTATTTTGATCACGAAGGCAAACAGAGGAAATTCCAGAGAGCTCGACTTCAATCATCCAGTGCAGCTCCGCCTGTAAAGAGATTCAGTGTAGTGCAGCTCCGCGTGCTGCGAGACTTTTGTATGCTAATTTGTTGTGGAGGTGGGGAAACGAGGGAGGGCTGTTTTTCAAAGGAACACTTTGAAGCTTGCCAGGAGTGCACATGGATGCATGGCGAGATGAAAATATACAGGAATAATTGTTCTGTCTCAGGCAGAGATGAAACAATGAATAAATTCCTCAGTTATGACCTTGAAGTTTGAGTCAACCCTCTTTTGTTCTAATCTGACTTGTGAAAGTAATTTGGCAGTTGAGAAGCTGTAACTCTCCCTGTGAGGACTGAAGCACCGTCAGGCCGGGATCTGATGGGATCACTTTCCACAGCAGCTTCCTGGGAGTTTACACCATTTAGGTGGGACCACACGGAGGTTCAGTCTGTCCTAACAAGCCTTTACAAGCTCCAGGTACATAATGAGCCTGTTAAAGGTGCAATAAGGCATCATTTGAGCTGTTGGATCTATAATGATGCAGAAGTTGATGAAGCAGCTGTTTCTACCGGCGGCATCTGCTTTTTTCTGCCATTTTTCAGTTTAATCCTGAATAGATTTTTTTGAATAGCAGAATAAAGAAACATCTCTCTAGAGTGGCAGATCTCCTCACGGATGAACCCATTTTGACACCAAATCCAGCTTGGTGTTTTCTAGCAGGTGTTGGAAGCTTTTTTTAACGGTGAAGGTCAGATCAGATGCGCCTTCCTGCTGGAGATGCTGAGCAGAGCAGCTCCACTTAGCAGAACAAACACGTGAGATTTGAGCGATCTCCAGGTCACAGGTGATCCACAAAGCACCAGATCCTGTAGATTCCTCTTGCCTGGTCCAAAGACATTTCAACCAGATTCTTTTCATCCAAACGAGGAAACGAGACCCTTCCTCAGGCCCAGCTCTCACCTTCATTTGGGCTTTTATGGAAAATAGTTGAGTTGATCTTGGACCAGTTTACCCTGAGAGATCCTGCTGGAGAAAATAATGGCCCGAACAACATGACCTCCCTCAACTACAAGGAGGTGGTTGTTCACAGAGGTGACACATATTAAACCAAGCTGACACATATTAAACCGAGATGACATTTGCAGAAAAGCCTGTTCTTTTCAGTTTTCAGTTCTTTTCTGTTTGGTTTCTGTTCTACCAAGTGTTCTGTCAAAAGACTGGTAAAATATAAAGTATTATTATTTTGAATCCTTTCAGCAGTCCCCCCCTGTCAGTTGCTAATCCTTTGTGTGAAAATCAGACTCATCACATCTGTTTTCTTTCCACTGTTGGATATTCATTTGGAGAAGCGCTGATGTGCACTTGAGGGACGCTCCCTTCTGCCACACTGGCGCTTGTGCACGTTGCTGTAATCCTCAAGCTGCTGAGCAGAACCCATCTTGGGATTTCACGCCCCCTTCTCCCATCTCCTCACTTCCTCACCTCCTCGGTCCCTCATCCCCTCATCACCTCTCCTTCTACCTCATCCGCGTGCTCCCCGGAGAACCTCCTTCGGTAAGCGGCGGTTATGGGCGTGAGCTTGTCGGGCGCCGAGCTAATCGCTACGATGAGTAAACGAGTGGAGAGGTGAGCGGGGTGCGGTGCGATCGATACCTCGGCAGATTGGTGGAGAGGTAGCGAGCGCATGCCAATACACAAATTGACACAAACATCAGAGGTCGTTGGGGTCAACCCGAACAAGACACGGAGAAGGTGGGAGGAGTGTTAAACTGTGCTGATATTGACGTTTCAGCCGCCTTCCAGTTACAGACCTGAAAATCACTTCTTTTAATGCAAGTTCTTTAGTTGTTGCATATTTGTGAGACGCATTTGTTTGTCTTACTCATGCATGTGCACATAGACAACCACCAGAACAACGTGCACAGTAACGGGGCGGCCGTGTGCACGTTCTCCCCATTAGAAAGTGCAGCTGCTGCATAGGTTTTGGCTACCTAACTTGATCAGTTAATGGCACTTATTTGCCAGAAAGAGCCAACAGCTGGCTCTCACACCATTTCAGTAGCTTCTGATTAAAGCCGAGTGTTTACACCAGCAATCGGCTCATTTGTGGAATAGCCGAGTGTAGAACTTGGATCAGGGCGGAAGGCAGATGTTGTCTAGTTCAAATCACGATGAAAAGATTCCTAAAGAATCTTTAGTGTTTTACCAGCAAGCCCAGCGAGTCCTGCTAAGGTCACCTAGTAACAACTCAGTCATTCCTTATCTCTCCTGTCATTCCCATAGCAACCCCCAGAGATGGAAAAATCTGTGAAGGAGTCGCCCGCACACAAGCAGCCCGATGAACGCGCGCTGGACCACATGCAGGTTTAACCACAGCTGGAAAATTCATGTAGGATTATTTAAAATAAACCAGGCACAGTCGGGGTGTGGGAGTGGGATCCGTGCTCACTGAAATCCCTTCAAGGCGAACGCGGAACGCCAGGAGGCTGCTATGAAAACACGGTGGCTCCGTCTCGCACGTCCTTGCGTCCTTCTGTCGCCGTCTGTGTGGCCTCTGTGCTCATTATCAGAACAAACACAGATGAGGGTGGGAGAATGGAATACAAACCTTGAACAAAACAGGGCGAAACACCGGGGAATTGTCTCCACTGGTGCACGACGCCTTTCACAGAGAAGTTCAGCATTTTCATGCTGCTCCACCAACATCTTCCGCTCCTGCAAACAGCATTAATTCCAGGTTGGGTCCCTCGAGGGTCTAAAGTCTTAAGAAGCAGAGATCTACCAAAAAGTCGAACATGCTTGTAATGAATAAGGAATTGCGTCAGAATACGGGAGAGTCAAATCTCCTTCCTGTCTGTGAGCCAGGCATGTATAATTACCTCTGTCGGTTTATGTCCTTGGACGTGTGAATCGACGGTGTGATGAGTGGCGAAACTCTCCCGTAAATCTGGCCGCTGACTCTAACAGCACGGACTCAAGTCTCATCCTCAGGCTGAGGACTCGCTAGGCTGTTGGGTATAACTACATATATGTCTGGTGTGTGTTTCACCTACATTTACATTTAACTGCATATATGTCTGGTGTGTGTTTCACCTACATTTACATTTAACTGCATATATGTCTGGTGTGTGTTTCACTTACATTTACATTTAACTGCATATATGTCTGGTATGTGTTTCATTTCCAAAACCGTTTGGCTCTATAGAAACAGGACTGAGGACAGACGAAGGTTAAAATCTAATTCCACCCCAGTTATTTACAAATGTAAAGAGGAAACGTATCTTTTACATTAAGGCAATTTTTTTTTCATATTTTTTACTTTTTTAGGTTTGGAAATGTACTGTAGAAGCCAATGTTCAAACAAGTAAACAAGAAAAAACTTTATAAATTGAACTTGTTTGCAATTTGAACACCTGCAAACAGCTTCATGAAAGCCTCTTTCATAAGATTCAGCTTTGGCTGAAAATGCTTTTGAGCAGCAGCGAGTCCCCCCCCCCCCCCACCCCCCCTCATTATTGCCACAAGCAACGTGGGGCTGCATTACCATATTCAGCTGTTTGAGCTAATGTCACAGCTGCTGCCTGTAGATTTGGCATCGGGTCACTTTGGGCTCATTTCAGTTAATTTCCTTTCTATTCTTCCCTGAAACATTACCTATATTATTCTGCAAAATATTTAGAAGCTATACACATGGTATGAAGTCATCTCAGACAGAGGATACCACAGAAGCCTGCTGGTACTAGAGAGACGACCAAACAAGCAACAGCCTGCAGTCCAGTCCAGGCAGATAATGAAGGAAGGGAGCAGCCAAATTTTTCATCCACTGCTGGAAATGGACCCATCCTCAATCACACAGTCACCAATCTAGCTTCTTTCCACCCCCAGGGAAACACGATTTGAGGATATCTTGTTAACCATGTCGGTCCAAAATCTCAAGGGGCTGACACCGTCTGAGGTGGACACAAAGATCGGGGAAGGAACCAGACATCTGATAAAAGACGCTCAGGTTTGAGAGAACCCATCAGATTCACAGCAGCAGGGACCCAGAAGCAGGTTGATTGTGTTCAGATTGTTGTTAGATTAATTCAACCTGAACCAGGGAGGATTTCTTCACGACTGCACCAGCGAGAGATGTCGGAGGGCGGCGCAGTACCGCGGCTGGTCGTTAGGTGTCACTGCTTCACCAGTTACATTAAGTGTGGAATTGATGAAGGCGAATCTCGCTGATGTTTATTCCCAGTTTACATTCAGACAGCCTGAGTTTGAAATGAGATCCAGTATTTAGGTGCAGTTTAATCTTTGGGCGTCGTGATGGTCAGTTAACAACAAGCTGCCATCACTAAATGACTGATAAATTTTAATTTAAAACGGCATATGATGGTTTTTCCTCACCTTATTGCCTGGTCATCACATTATAACACATTAAATATTTCATTTCAATGAATCACATTTGATTGTATTACAAAAAAAATCTTATCTCTGTAATGGATAACATTACACTGCAATAAGCTATAGCCTGTCCTGGTGTGCATATTCTGTAGGGTTTTTAAAAGCAACTAATATATATATATTTTTAATTGGAATTAGAATTACACCATAGAAAACATGAAGATGCTCAGTTTCCAGTTTTTATTGAGTTTCTAAACCCTAAAAATAGACCCGTTGCTCCCAAAGTTGTTGTGTTTTATGGCCAACTGATGCTGTGCGCTCATACTTCTGCAGTTATGATAAATAATAATAAATTCAACTCGCTATCAAATCTCTATGTGAAACAATTCCCGCTCCCCTCAGCATTCTCTGCTTCTGCCTCCTCACATTCCAAATCCACATGATCCATAATGACATAGCAAGACAGTGATGGATATTTTAATATTACAATATGAGAATTTCCTGCAAAACATCCCTCTTGAAATGTCCAAGTGCCTTTGAAGGGTCACGTGAGAGCGTTTAAACTGGAGAAGATATTCAAAACATACAATAAAACATGTCTCGTCTTCTTCAGCCCTTCTGGGGTCGCGGGAGGGGGCACATATGGGTGAAGGCAGGGTCCACTTCTGGATGAGCCGCCAGTTCATTGCAAGGCCCTATGTGAGCATTTGTGGGTTTGGTGCCTTGCTCAAAGGTACCTTAGCAGTGTTCTGAAGGTTTTCTGGAACCTTCTCTCACTACCAGACAACCTTCTGTGTCGTTGTCTGCACTGGGGCTGGAACCAAGACCCCCCCACTTCTCACCCCAGTCCCCAACAGACGAAGCTTCCAGCTCCACTACTGGGCCTTGGAGGACGACCCAGATGCTTGACTTAACATTGAAGATACCAACAAGAGGAAAGTTGTGCTAAAGGAAGCAGAAATATCACCTAATTAACTTATGTTTATGCTCTTTTTGTAAGCTAGAGTGTAATTGGGAAACATTTACACACTGTAATAATGCATTTTCATGGAGATGGAGGCAGAGATGCAGATAATGACGTCCCTAAAGGCCCAGGCGTGAAGTCTTGCAGCTTTGAGCTCTTATTTTAAGGGCTCGGCGGTTAGATCAGAACCTTGGAGAGCGCCACAGAGCTCTTCCTGACAAACTGTGGGACAGAAATTCATCAATTAACGTTCAAGTCATCTGGTTTTTGCTTTCACTAATATAACTGCAGTTGTATAGCTCCGAGATGATTTTAGACAGTTAAAATCCATTGAAATGAAAAAAGAAAATGACATGTTTTGGTCATTCATTCTTTTATTCTCTATAATCTGCCATCATAATACAATCCTGCCAAATGCACAGGGCTTTTAGAGGGAAAGGGAGATGACTCTAATTGTTTTCTCATCACACACTCGTGCTAAACAAAAACCCTTCTGAAGCACTTCCTTGATGCTGAGACCATTTTTCTCTTATTAAACCAACTATAATCAATTTTGGTGCACGCTAAATGCACTTTGGCTCCCGCCTGTGTCCCTGTGTTGGTTAAACAGCGCTCAAAGAGGGATTCATTCTCCATTCTTCTCAACTCTCTTTCTACGCTGATATTTTCTCTGTCAACATGAGAGCGCAACAATTTCAGTGCTTCTAAATTGTCAAACAAATTGCCGCGTTGCCGCTCCTCTCTGTCAGTGTAATTGCGGTATAAAGAATGTGGAGCCGCCTGTCTGAGATTTCTCACATAAAGGAGTGTTAAAGGTAGCTCAGACTTGTCTTTCTCAGCTCCTCTTACCTCCTCCCGTACTGCTTGTCCTTCACACACAGCATAAATGTAGTTGGGGTTTATTCTTTGAGGGCTCCAGACAGAACACTTGAGTGTCCCAAAGAAAGTGTCCGTGTTTTTGGTGCTGTGAGCAAACATGCACTTTCCTCCGAATCCAGCAGCCTGTCAGGTGTGAAGAGGAATTGATTCAGTGAGGAAACGCTGCTGCAGAGCATCGCGAGAAAGAACCGCAGTGGCATACAAAGAGGGGGCAGCCGTGCTGCCGACACAGCATATCATCATCACTTAACCGGATGTCCTTAAACGCACCACTGCATCGGGACTCTGGAATTCGCTGTCCCACCTGTTGTTCAAAAACTTTTGTGTGTTTTGTCCCTTCTGTGACTGTGGTGCATCCAAAAAGGAATAGAATGCTTGAGCGCTTTTTTTTTTATACTATACTTTATCTTTGCTGTTTCGCTGACATGTGACCTCATGTGACGTGCACGGACTGGCTGAAGGCCTTAATGTGAAACGTGTAGGTGATTTTTCCTGACATGCAGCCGTCCGCACACTGTGGCTTTGCCTTCTGTCCACACATGCATACAAATGAACCCACAAGGAGCACCTGCACCAACAGGCGCGCACGCACTCATGCATATTCACAGATGTGCAGTACAGTACAAGTAGAAAGACACACATCACACACACTGAGAGCAGCTTATGAGTGGAACACCTCAGCAGCCGCCGCAGCGTGGCCCATCTGTGAAAAGGTAAATTGAATTTTACAAGCACAAAGCCGACTCCCCTGTGGTCTGCAGAGAAAGAGCTCCACTTGTGAGTCTAAAGCTTTTCTAAGCTTTTGTCTCTTCATTGTTTTCTTTTCCATTCATTTTCTTATCCGATTTCTCTCTCTCTCCCTCGCTCTCTCTCAGGGGGGAATGAAGGTATGAGAAAAACTGATCGATTGCTCATTAAGGGCTTGTGTCTGAGCTTTGAGGGTGTGCACAGCACCGCACAAAGAACACACAGACAACTTTTACAGAGAAAGATCCCCTCACAGTGTCAAAATACCATCCAACACTGAACATCACCACGTTTAGCAGATGTGGATTTTTTCCCCGATACACTTCCTTCTTTTTTCCCTCAACTTTTTCTCCTCCTCCTCCTCCTCTCCTCCTCCTCCTCCTCCTCCTCCTCCTCCTCCTCCTCCTCCTCCTCCTCCTCTCTCTGGCTGCATCGCTGCCTACTCTGATATCTACATAAAACACTTTTATTTTGCTTGTGGAAAGGATTTTCCAATCTGTTGGTGCATCTATTAATAGAAGCTCCGTTACCAGCATGCGTCTCTGTTTTAACACAAACAGCCAGGCAGCAAGTGATCCTGCCCACACAATTAACCTTCCACACATACCAAGATGGTGAGAAAATACACTTTGATATGTTAAATTCTAATTACCTGCAGCATTGCTGCCTCCACTGTCAGTGTGAGGGATCCATCTGTGCTGAAGCCACCATATGCATCTCAGAAACTCTGCAAGATTCTGCTGCCAATGATGAAAAAAAGGTTGACAGAGCTCCATCTGCCAGTGCAGTGCACATTTATTTAAGGTTTGTGTGTGTAAATAGCGTGGTTATTAGGCTACATGGTGTTGCTTAATTTAACTAACGGTTAGGAGAAAATATCCCCCCGAGGCAGCTAAAAATAGAACCAGCAGAGACGGTGGAGGATTGATGATGTGGCTGAATTCCACGCGTTAGCGATGCCGAAAATGTCTAAAAGTGATGTGGAAAAGCAGCAGCGTGAAAACGAGCATTTGGTCTTCAATAACTTAATACGTGATCGTGATTGTGGCGCTAAAGTGTCAGCGGGACCTCAAAGCTGCAGAGCTAACGTCGGGGCTGGGAGTGGGTGACATTTCAGATGGGTGGGAAATACAAAACATTAAGTCTAATTAACTGCAGATCCCAACGAGCCTGTCAGCATTCGGGGTTTGAGATAATTAATGATGCTGGAGTTCAGGGTGAGTCTCTCTGGAAGATGCAGTGATCTTGTGTCCTTTTCTGATACGCCTTCGCTGGCTGGACACCCACTCATGCTCATTTTCTGCTCTGCTGTTGTATTGGAGGCACGAAATAACTGAAATAACAGACTTTTAGCCTTCTGCGCCATGCACGCCACGACGATCCATGTAAAGTTGTATTAATCTCCCAAGTCCCCTCTGGATCCCTCCAGGAGGACACCAAGGATCCCCAGACCTAAATAGGAGTGCGTGTCTAGTGTGTCCTGGTCCGCCCAGGAGGCTCCTCGTCTCCTCAGAGGCGTCCGCTCAGGGAAAGTTGCTGCAGTCGTTGCTAAATGCTAAATCGTAGTTCAGCCTTCCCCTTGAATCCTCACAGCAGGTTTATGGAGATGGTGAGTGTCGGTACAATATGATGGAGCCTAACAAGAGGGCTCTGGTTGAGCCTCTAGTTCTCAGAGATGCCCTGGCCAGCTCTGGTTGCCTGGGTTACCATACCTCTGGTCAGCATGCTGTTGCTAATGAGAATATTTCACAGCTGCCAGAGGCAGCAGTTGTCTGTCAAGCACGTGTGCTTTATTTATATTGCAAATAATGTTACAGGGTCATGAACAGGCCAGAACCTTTAACTGGAAATATGACAGAATTAATAATTTGTGAGATGATGCTGTTTCTGATGGGATCTCTCATTCTTGATGCTGTCCCATTTCAACCTTTTCTCTCCACCCACTCTCCATTACTGGCTCATACTTCATTATTTATGTCCCTTCTCACATGTATTTTGCTGCAGTTTATCAATTTAATCAGCTTGCACACAGAGAGAAGGAAGAAGGGCTACTTGGGAGAGGGGGGGGCGCGAGGACACACAATCAGCACCCCCCTCCCCCCCCATCGTCACAGTAATGCATCTTTATTAGGCTCCCACCATTGGCCCAGGAGACAAGTCTCCACTATCACTGTCAATTAGCAGGAGAGCCGCTCGGGGAAACGGCTCGCTGCTCTTTATTAATATCTCCAAACAAACACACAGATCCAGGATGTATAGGAAGAGCTTTGGTCTTTATTAAAACACACTCTGAGCAACAGTGCAAACCGGAGCAGCAAAGATATCTGTGGTGCGAGTGGATGCTGGAGCTTTAGATGTCATCTGACGAGAGGAGTTGGACACAAGGGGGTGGTGCCAGAGGATGAAGACATGATGAGTGTTTTTCTCTTGCCACGACAGGGGCAGATATTACATTTTCATTTCATCATGGCTTTCTGGCAATATGGCTTTTTCAATCAGCAGATACAGACATTATTTATTCATAGATGCATTTTAAAAGGCACATGAGAAACGGCAATCTCCATAGAGTTGACACAATCAAATATACATGAATAAGGTATTAGTGGGGGCGGGGTGGCTGGTGGGTACATCAAACTTTTCCATAGATAGGAGGAAATGAGGAGAAAAAAGACTCATTTGAAGGATATTTGCTTGTTATTTGAGCACATCTATTTCTTCGCCGAGGCTGCTGGTCTGCATAGAGACATTCCTGTTGAGGAAGTCTGGAGTGTTGGATTGAGTAAGAAACGTGTGTGGTCTGGCAGTATATCCTTGCTTTAAGGCAAGTGTCTCTTTAATGAGCCTTTGCTGCAAAAGTACCTCCCGAGGACTCTTGACGTGCTCGGCATTTCAAACGCACGCTCTCCCGCAGCACGCTCACGCCGCTCGCTCAGCCGTTTCCACGTCACACATGGAATCTTGCACATTGATGCACAAAGTGTTAGCGTGTCCAGCCCAGAGCATTGATTGGTGGCTTCCTGAACGGAGCGAGAGCTCATCAAGGAGGCACCTTTCCTGACGCCCCTCACTCACGTCTTCCTCCTGCCCTTTCCTCTGCTTCTCCACATCCCACTGAGATACTGACTGACCTCATGTTTATGTATCTCACTCCTTCGATTCCCCCCTATATCTTTCTCAGCCCCACTTGCCCTTCCTTCTACTAAGAGTCCAAGATATGCACAAGATGAAAGGCCCATCCAAAGAAACAGGATAGTACTACAGAGGGTTTAAAGCATTTGCAACATAGCACAAAGAGCAAGTACAAATTCTGCAAACGGAAAATCTGGAGGCAGCGAGAGTGGACGGAAATGGAGAAGAGCGCAGCGTGGATAGCTGTGTGCGCCGCAGCTTTTATCTCATATTGGATTGAGAGCGCGGGCTTATTTATTGCTTTAGACAATATCTGCAGCCTGGCAAATGTTATGAATAGGCTGAAACAACACAAAGTGTGTTTGCCGTTGAGCCCAAAGTCTCGCTGCCGGCTCCCCTCAACAAAGACTCAGCCTGAGTGTTTCCAAGTATTTGGAGTCCTGATGAATCAAGAGCCTAGAGAACCGACTCCAGATGCAATCAGGCAGAGCGCTGGCTGGCACTGTTGTATTTTATTCATTTATTTATTTGGTGAGGCCAGGCTTCATTGTGTTCCAGCGAAGATTAGCTCATTAGTGGGCCTTCTGAATTGTTGTTAATGAATGTTATTAACTTCTAATGACAAGTAGTGTTCTTCAGCACATCTAAATCTGGGGGTTTTCAAAGTGCGTGTTGCACACATGTGCGCCATTCATCAATGAGCATTTGGCAAAGAGGTCTCCCATGGCACTCAACACCGTAGTTACAAGGGCTAACACCCCGGGAGAAATCAAACTCTCATTTAGGTCTACAGCCTCTGCTCAATACCCACTCTTTTATTGAGCAGCTTCACTGGAAGTGTGTGTGTGTGTGTGTGTGTGTGTGTGTGTGTGTGTGTGTGTGTGAGAGAGAGAGAGAGAGAGAGATATGGGGGTACTCAGGAATTGATTCATCTCTCCAGGATGATATTGTGATTGGACTTGACATAAGTAACTAACCTATTAGTTAGATAAGAGTTAATAGCAGGACTGGAAAAGTTATTTATGCTGATGTGTGGCCAGTGTATGGAACATGTATTATAATCAAACACAGTTACAAGTTTGCACCTTTTCAGCCAATGAAAGCTGAAGTGCTGTTGAATCTGCTGATCTGGTCAAACCTCATTAGATTTTACTGCTGCCAGTACACTGAAAAGTTGTAGAGAATAACATGAGGTTCATTTCTTCTCAACACAATGTTCCACAGATGAAGCAGACGTCAGAAAAATCGCGATAAAAAGCAATATTGCCCTTGTTTGAGTTTAGAACTCCAAGTTTGTGAGTCCCTGGATGTTCTCCCCAATAAGCTGATCCAACTAAAATGCCTTAATTACTTTGATTTTAGAGGTCACTGGAGATATTTTATATATTAAATTCAGGCCTGTGCAGCGTCTCCTGTGGCCGTGAACAAAGCCTTTTAAAGCCCCCTTAAAGAAGCTCCAGGGTGCCGTCTCAGCGCCAGCCTCAGGTTTTTTCTGCTCTATATTAAAAACAGGAAGTGCAGCTTTTTACAGAAGTGAATCATTCAGTTCTGCAGGTTCTTTCACGTCTGCTGGAGTCACATTGGAGGCTCACGCTGCTCAGTAGCTGCGCCGATACTGACCATTCATTTTAAATGAGTCCCCAACTTCTCGCTGTAGTAAATGATTTAAACGCCCCTTTACCGCTGAATTGATTCACTTATTCTGCCACCTTTACTGTCTTGAAAAGTCTCTTATCTGTGGCGACCACACGTCGCCCTGGAACATCCACAGTTCCAGCTGCTGGACAATAGACTATTCAGATGAAACAGGGCGACTTAATGGACGCCTGTTGATTCTGGGAGGAAAGAGAAATCTGCTGGAGAAATGATAAAGTCTTTAATTTGCTCAGTCAACACTGAATACATTTATTCAGTTTATAATCAGGAATCTTCCCTTTAATCCTGAGCCACAGGAACCCGCCTGTACAGGAACTTCTTCTTCCATTGTTTCCTGCCCCATTGTGGTCTTTCTTGGACCACTACCTAAATTCTCCTCTCAGTTCAGCTCCATCTGCTGTGTCCATACATCCCAACATTAGGATTTCTGTACAGAGAATTCAGGAAAATCCTGATATTTTCCAAGTGCTGATAATTTCGATTGATCGAGTACAAACTGACCCCAAAATGTATTTCGCTGTTTAATTTCTCTTTATTGAACAAAGATTATTATTACAATATTGCACCTGAGCCCATTTAGCACAAAGGTTAGTAGCTGCAATGACGTAGAAAATAACTGTGCATAAACATCTGAAACATTTCCT